>NW_007021456.1:16608-18486 GCF_000164805.1 Carlito syrichta
CGAGAGACTAAAAAGAATTGAGGAGACACAAGAAGAAACTAGGAAGGAGCTGATATCTGAGATAACAGTAATAAAGAATACTGTGAATGAAATAAATAACAAATTGATAAGCATGGAAAGCAGAATTACCCAAGCAGAAGAAAGAATCTCAGAGCTTGAGGACCAAAATATAGAAATAACCCAAACTCTTAAAAACACAGAAAATAAGCTAAAAAAGACAGAACAAAACCTTCAAGAGATGAGTGACTACCTCAAGAGGCCTAACCTAAGAATAATCGGACTCCCTGAGGCAGAAAGAGAAACAGAGACCACATTGGAACAAACTTTCCATGAGATCATTCAAGAAAATTTCCCTCATCTAATCAGTGATACAAAAATTCAAACACAAGAGATTCAGAGAACCCCCGCAAGACAACAAATGAGAAGACCAACTCCTAGACACATAATAATTCGCCTAAATAAAGTAGGCACAAAAGAAAAAATCCTAAAGGCAGCAAGAGAAAAAGGCCAGATCACCCACCATGGAAGACCAATCAGAATAGCAGCAGATTTATCTGCAGAAACCCTGCAGGCTAGGAGAGCTTGGAGCCCTATCTTCAAAGTCCTAAAGGATAAACAATTTCAACCAAGAATAACCTACCCAGCCAAGCTAAGCTTCATCAGTGAGGGAGAATTAAAATCTTTCCCAGATATCCAATCCCTAAGAACTTATGCAGCCACAAAACCATCTCTACATGAAACACTTAAGAAAGTACTAAACACAGAAGAGAAGGAAAAAAGAACAACGTTCTTCACAAGAGTACAGGGGAAAGAATAAAATATACACGAACCAACCCCAAAAGCAAAAGAAAGACAAAAAAAGAAAAAGAAAAAACCAAGTGGAAGAACAATAACTCAATAAGAACTCCATGATAGGGATGAACTCTCACATTTCAATAATTAGTCTGAATGTGAATGGACTAAACGCACCACTGAAAAGACATAAAATGACAAAATGGATAAAATATCACCAGGCAACAATATACTGCCTTCAAGAGACCTATCTCACTAGAAAGGACATACACAGACTCAAAGTAAGAGGATGGGAAACAAATTTTCAGGCGAATGGAACACAAAAGAAAGGAGGAGTCGCGATCCTAATTTCAGACAAAATACCGTTTAAGCTATCAAAAATTAAAAAAGATACAGAGGGCCACTACATAATGATAAAAGGTTCACTCCATCAACAAGAAATATCTATCCTAAACATATATGCACCCAACATAGGCGCACCAACATTCATAAAGCAACTTCTAGGAAAACTAAAGAAAGACATTGACTCTAACACCATAATAACTGGGGACTTTAATACACCACTCACAACCTTAGACAGATCATCAGGACAAAAAATCAGCAAGGAGATCCGGAACCTCAATGAGACTCTGGACCAAATGGACTTAATTGATACCTATAGAACACTCCATCCAAAGACCACAGAATACACATTCTACTCATCACCACATGGAACATATTCTAAGATCGACCACATAATTGGACACAAATCAAGTATAAGCAAATTTAAAAGGACTGAAATTCTGCCATGCACCTTTTCGGACCACAGTGGAATAAAAATAAACATTGACACCAACAAAGTCCCCCCAAAACCCACAAAGACATGGACACTAAACAGCATGATGCTAAATAACTCCTGGGTCAATGATGACATCAAAATAGAGATCAAAAGATACCTGGAAACAAATGAAAATAAAGAAACATCTTACCAAAATCTCTGGGATGCCTTAAAAGCTGTAATAAGAGGGGAATTTATATCCCTACAAACACACATGAGGAAAATGGAAGGAACAGAAATTGACAACCTAACAAGCCACCTAAAGATGG
>NW_007021457.1:0-9012 GCF_000164805.1 Carlito syrichta
AATGAAACGTAATTGTACACCTAACCCTTAACTGTACCCCACAAAACTATAATAAAAATACTGATTAATTATTAAAAAAAAAAATTACAATAATAAAAAAAAAAAAAGAAAGTTCTTCCTTCAGTGTGAAAACAAATATTAAAAAGTCTTTCATAGTTGTATCAAGTCCTTTTAAATTTCATCATTTAACATTTAAATATTGATTCATCTGGAATTTACTGAGTGGTAGGTCCACATTTGCTTTTATTTTTCTGTTTTTTTAGAGATGAGGTCTTGCCAAGGTGCCCAGGCTGGTCTAGGACCTGCAGGCTCAGGCAACCCTCTCACCTCGGCCTCCCAAAGTGCTGGGATTATAGGCTTTTTTTTTCTTAATGGCTGTTTAAAATAAGCATTTAAGAAACAGATTCAATTTAATTAGTTTGATTTAGTCATTCCACAGTCTATACATATATCAAAACATCATGTTGTATACAACAAATATATACTATTTTTTTGGCAAAAAGTAAACAAAAAAGGAAAAGAAAAAAATCCATTTACTTGATTAGTTTGAAAGCCATCTTGGTGTCATATATACTTAAATTTGTTGTTTTGTTACAGCATAGTCCCAATTTTATAAAGTATACTTGCATAGAAAAGATTGAGGAAAAATATATCAACATATTTATATCAAATAAGTAAAGTAGAGCCTAAATATTGGCCCTAACTGGACAGGTCTATGTTGTTTTCCTAATGTTTTAACCTGTCATTCTGTGGCAGATTCTGAAATCCACAGAAAATTAATGTCAGACAATGCTTTAATTCTTGGGATCTCAGTTTAAAGTAAGACAGAAATGTCTTAAATTTACTGATATATATTTCATAAATTCTCTGCATGCTGTCACTTTTAACAGGCCAGTATGTAGAGAAATATTTCAGCACGATGATACCAGTGTAACATTCAAATAATTGGGATACATTCACTTTCCTTAGTTAAATCTCACATTGTTTGGAAATGTTAGCTTATTAGTCAAAAATCCATGCTAGCCTGCAAGACAAATAATAGCTTACAAAATATAACAGACTTTACACATCCCTATAATTCTACAAATTAATGGTTTCATATATAAAGAGAACCCCTACCATGGTCAAGAAATCCAAATTAGTTATTTCTGTTTGCCTTTCTAAAACTGAGTCCTTGTGGAGGTGACAGAGATTAGTGATGATAAGCACTAATAGTACTAATCCCACTGACAACCCTCCAATTTAAAAAATAACTGGGTACTTTGTATTCAGTTTTCTGTGTGTCATTAAAGGTTCATAGCTCCTTAAATAGCTATGTAACTCCATTCTTCGGGGGCCCTTTAAGAGTTACCCTCCTTGTTCCCCAAACTCCAGAACCAAACCACTAAGGAAACAATAACAAAAGTAAGATCTTCTGATTTTACAGAGAGGCTTCTTTAGAATTGAGGTTAGGTAATATTCTAAATCATTTTTGCTGAGTGGCTATAGTTTTTGAAGTAACTAAAACTTTCCATCCACTTAGTGATCTCTGTTTTTACCAGCAAATAAACAGGACCAAAAGCACATCAGCTCAAGTGACTTTTCTGTTAACTCCTTGGCTAGGAGATGAGATAATTAACTGAATCTTTTTTCTCACACAAAGCAACTCCTATTCTGGGGAGATGAATTCGTTCAGGAGATTTCAGTTGCTTTTTGTACTGGGTTTGAGGAGCTGAACTCCAATTATACAATAATATTTCTCAGTTGGAAATCTGGTGGTTTCTTATGATTTTGTCAAAGGCAGCATCTTCTATTACCTTATTATCATAAATATTAAGAGGAACGTGCATATTGACCTTTTGCTCCATCAGATTCATTTGATTCTCCTGATGGGCCAGCAGCTGGTAATATGTTAGTAACTGCTGGAAGTATTTGATGTGGAGGACATTCCCTGAATTTAGGTAATTACTGTGGTGTTATCTTTTAAATTCTTTAAATGTTGGATGGAGAAATGTCATGCTCTATACAAATCTTTCCTAAGGTCTTTTCTCAAACTATATCCTTCATGATTATTGGTAAAAAATAATTAGATGAAGTTGAAAGCTGTGTACTCCCCTCTTTCAAGGATGAGCTATACACTGGCCAGACAAATCTGTGACTGGGCAAATTTACAAAATCAGGAGACATGGTTTAATCCAACTTTAGGAAATTTAATCTTATCTACCATGATTTCAATCTCCTCTTTCTAGATTTGTACATGTAAAAGCCAAAACTTCCTTCATAAGATCTGGTATGCCTTTTAAACATGTAGGAAAAGAGGCAATCTATAAATACAATGTGTAATTTTTTTAGTTGTCATTTAGAATGACATGCACTACTTTTCACTAAAAATGAGCAAACTCGAGCCTTTGCACAATGTTCTTCCGTGTTTAGAAATTTGTATTTGTTTCAGAAAGAATTAGCAAAATTTTCTTTTGGTTCCATTTGGGATTTCCCTTAAGAAAAAAGTCTCTAAAAATAGACCAAGCATGGTGGTTCATGCCTGCAATCCCAGCACTTTGAGAGGTTGAGGTGGAAGAATTACTCAAGCCCAGGAGTTTGAGACCAACTTGGGCAGCATAGCAAGACCCCGTCTCTACAAAAATAAAAAATATTTAGCTGGATCTGGTGGTGCATGCCTATAGTCCTAGCTACTTGGGGGGCTGAGGTAGAAGGATCACTTGAACCCAGGAGGTAAAGGCTACGGTGAGCCATGATTGGGAATTTATTCTGAACCCTTGCCCTGCAGAATTACCTTAGAGCATCACTATTTCTCCCCAAGAACTTTTCTACAAGACACTCTCCTATATTCTGGAAAACTGGTCCCTACCCTTTCAACTTTAGGCCTAAGAACATATAGCAGCCTTGCTAATACTAATCCCAGGGTACAACACCATTATAATCTGCCACATCTTTGCAAATAATTTTGCAAGTAAAATTAATTGTGCTTCCCTAGGAAAATCCTACTTTGACTGTGTTTTCTGTTTTCTTCTGGGATGCTGATTGATACAGTATGTGCTTAATATAATGCTTTGCACATAATAAATGTCCAACACAGTGATAGTTATCATTAATAAGCCTTAAAGCCTGTAATCAACCTTATAATATATACACAACTGGCAGATTGAATAAGCTCAGTGCTTGGATTGTGACAAAAACATAGCTTAAATGAAAGAATTTATCACTGTGTGCTTAAGCTTCATTTAGTGAAGATAACTTCCTTTATCCCTGGAGGAAAACCTCAGAAGTCCCTTCATTTTTCTACTCAATCTTATGTGACAATCTCGCAGTCACTTTAGGCCACAAACACATTCAAAATCCAGTAATTAGAACATTCTGGCCATGGAATAATAAAGGTCTGGCTTTAGTCACTTTATCTCCTGTTTCTCATGTTGTACCTGCTTTAGGATGGGGCCTGCTGTGGGGACAGGGTGAACTCCCTGGCTCTCTTTTATCTCATCTCCTTCCTCCACCTCTAACTGCTGTTTTGGAACAGCTATTGTTAAGGGTAAGAGAGAGGAGAGGTGTGGGCAGAGCACTGCTTGACTAGGAAGTTTCAATGTATGGATGGTTACATCTGATACCCCAAGGTGGATCTGGAGGTGATGAAACTGACTCTTCTCCCTTGGGTTCTTCTTGAACTCTTCAGAGGTTTCCTAATGAGATTTCTCTTATGTAGTTCCTTTGACTCAAGTGGATTGCTTTCTGGGCATTCACCACACACTTCCAGTTTCTTCCTGGGCATTCACCACACACCTCCAGTTTCTTCCAGGTAGTCCTATTGGCTGAGAAGCAGATAAACTTTTCTCCACACTCTCTGCCTCTTGACATACACTTGATGTGAAACACGAGCCATCCTCAACTCAGTTTCAATGCTGCGGTGCTCTCTTGACTTCTCCATCCAAGCAGTGATCAACTTCTAGACTTCCTGGTCTCAAGTCCACTTGAGCTTTCTCAGGTCAAGTCTGGCACCAGTCTTCCATGTCTCTGATGATATGGAGCACAATTCCAAGCTGTTGCAGGGGTATCTTGAATTTCCCCAACTGGGCTTGGGGTAGAAGACAGCATCATTTAACCCACCTTTTAAAATATTGCAGGTGTGGAGGGGAAAGCCCTCTCTTAAAGGAATCTTGTCACCATTTCCTTTATGCCATCAGTTTCTCCAATCCCTTTTATATCCTTGGCTGGACTGAGGGATCCAAGAATCAGGAATAAGTTCGGTATAGCTCTTCCTCAGAAAATCTGCATAAGATGGGTATTTGTATTCACAATAACAAAAACATGGAACCAACTCTGCTGCCCATTGAAAGAGGATTGGAT
Organism: Carlito syrichta; assembly: GCF_000164805.1. Taxonomy (NCBI): domain Eukaryota; kingdom Metazoa; phylum Chordata; class Mammalia; order Primates; family Tarsiidae; genus Carlito; species Carlito syrichta. The sequence goes on from NW_007021457.1 coordinate 4,339, forward strand.
AAAAAAAATGTGGTATATATACATGATGGAAAATTGTGCAGTCATAAAGAAGGACATTATGAACTTCGCAGCAACTTGAATGTATTTAGAGGCTATAATACTGATTGATCTATCACAGAAACAAAGAACTGAGCACCACATGTTCTCACTCATAAGTGGATCTTGAACAATTATAATACCTTAAGAAAGGGATTGACAGTACTGGGAAACTGCCAGGGGAAGGGGGGTGGGTTTGGCAGTAGTGAGAAACTGTTGGGGGAGATGGCACACCTCATCAACAAAGGTCCCTGCATAATAAACATTTATATACCTAACTCTGGATTGTACCCCACATCTTTAAAATAAAGATGAGTATTTGGCATATAATATCTATCCAATCAACCACATTGTAGAAACATGTATTGTAAGATATTAGCCCAAACTATTTAGTGTTTTTTATTTTTTAGAACAAGACCTTGAAAACTGGGAACTAGCTAGAAGACGAGAATTTTCTAATTGACAATTTGATGATGATATTTATACTACTTTTTTCCCTACTTATATTTAGGTGTTTTTTCTGAGTTCTGACTAAGGATAGAAGCTAGGAAAAGGGAGAACATGGGGAGTGATAATGCTGCAAGCATCTAGAGTGACTGGCATGGACATCTAGTGCTGGATGCTGCAGGGGTGTCAAAGACACAGGTAGGCATCCTGCACTCTGGAATCCAAAATGCAAAACAGGAGATGAGACACAAAGTAGAAACGAATCAGTGAGAAGATTGTGGTGGTGTTTGCACAACTCCATGAACATACTAAGAACCACTGAGTTAAACACTTTAAATGAGTGAACTGTATGATACATAAAGTATATCTCAGTGATGCTATTTTAAAAAGTAAGATAAAATGGGAACAAAAACAGAAGAAAAGGTTCATTCAGTCTGGATAGTCTGGGACCAGCACACCAGTATTGCGATGTGAATGTCTTGGTCAAAGAAGATTTAAAAAAAGAGATTGATTCAAAACCTGGCACTCTTTGTGGGATCAGTGTTATCTCAGTTGATTAAGAAGCCTCTTCTTAAAGTCCTTCAAGCAGGGAGCACCATCTCTAAATTTTGTTTTTAAAATTTTTTTATTTTAAAGATGTGAGGTACAATTTAGGATTAGGTAGATAAGTGGTCATCATACAGGCAAAGTTTGGGCCTCCCTTTTTCTCTTGTAGCTAATAAGGGTGGAGAAGGGCCTGCTTTTCCTCAGAGTTGGATGTGACAGCATTCATTTCATCGAATGGACTGGTAAAAAGTTGAACTGAGACTACAGACCTGATGATTGCTGAGTCTGTTTGCTGTCCTGGCCATCAATAGAAGCAGAGGGTTGTTGCAAGGGATAAGGGGGAAAAAGACAGAGCCGCTCAGATCTCTTACCATTTTTTGAAGGTGATGTTAAAATATTCCAGGAAAGTGAATGCTTACAGAGAGAAATTAAAGGCTGCATCTGTTAAGAATTAAAGTGAAGAGGTCTGACTCATCCCTGTCTGACAAGAAAAGGGTATCTTAAAAGTTTTTTCTTTATTATGTAAATTTTTGTACATATACAACAAAGAATAGAATAATGAATCCCCACATAGCCATCACACTAGGCAAGGACTCCATAACAGTTGAAATAACTATACTTTGTCTTATCATTTTACTTTGTAAAAATACATATTCTTTTTTTTTGAGTTGGAGTCTCACTCTGTCGCCCAGACTGGAGTGCAGTGGCCGCTCCCAGCTACTGCAGCCTTGATCTGCTGGGCTCTGACGATCCTTCCGCCTCCGCCTTCCGAGTAGCTGGAACTACAGGTGCGCACACCCGGCTAATTTTTTGATTTACTGTAGAGATGAGGTCTCACCAAGTTGCCCAGGCGGGTCTTGAACCCGTGGGCTCAGGCAATCCACTCACCTCAGCCTCACAAGGCGCGGAATTACAGTCTGAGCCACCGAGCCCAGCAAAAATACACATTCTAAGCAAAAAACGTAATGACACTGAACCAGAAATGTACTACTTAGTATTCTGGCATAGATGTCCATTTTAATTTCAAAGATTATAATAAAATCACTTGTGCAAAATTTCTTTTGGTATTCAATTTGAAGGCAAAATATCTTTAATAAATCTGACTGAGTGGCTAACTTCATTTTTCCATTTATATATTAAAAAGTTTTAGGCATATGGAATTAAATGTATCATTCTCAAATTTTACACTTTTGTTGAATTGGCATTAGATCACAAGTTTAATTGCATGAAAAGAGAAATAATTAATGTGCTCAGACTGCCCATTTCATTGGCATGTAATATCTTTTTGAAATTATTCAGCAGCTGGTTACCCAGATTCCTTCATTCTTCTTTCCTCTTGCTTCCCTTTGAGCTTCTAGCTTCAATCATTCATTCAAGGAAGAACTTTGTCAAGATGAGGAGTTAAAGCAAAGCAGTCTATTTTGCCGCTCTTTACCATCTCTGGGAAAGCATCTAGGAGAGCCAATAATGAAATCTCCCAAAGGCACTAACCTATAGCAATTTTGCCTTTTGCCTACAGTGTGAATTTGATGTTGTCCATGTGAATTTATCCCCATTAGCCAGGACGATCCATAGTTCAGTGTTAGGGGGCAACACTAAAATCTGGAGGACAAAGGCAATGGAATTCCCAGAGTTTATCCCATTTATAACAGGTCCCAGTAGACAGACAGAGAATGAGAATGGAGAGAACACTCCCCTTGGCTTACTTCTTCCAATTGAGGAACTGGATGTACAAGCAGGGAAATCAAGACAGAAATCAAGCCCTGAGAAGATGGCAGGAGACAATCTCATTCCTAAAGTATTCTGAAATTGAATGACTATCTCATTGGCAGACTGTTTTTCAGACATCTATAGGATTTTCCAGGCATCAAGGATCTAGTTTGTTGCATTGTGGTTCAGGCAACCGCAAATTTTATTTACAGTTTTTCACAGGCAGGTTAATCATAGAACTCAACTGCATAGCCACCATCATGTGGCCTCTGCAGACTGGCCACATTGACCTAAAGTAGAGATAAAAGCCTGCAGAAATCAATCTCATCCTGGAGAAAACTTCCTTCTTTGGGTTGCTGGAAATGAAAATGAGAATAATCTTGCAATTATAGAATCTACTCCTTTTTTTAAAAAAAGAATTTCTTGCTTCTTCTGGCAAGATGGTGACGGGGTAACCTGGTCTGTAAAGCCCTCTGCAAAGGAGAACTGCAGTGGGTCTCTGGCTCTCGCCCTGGGGGCTGCAGACCCCAACATCACAGCCTGCTCTTCATACGGAGCTTGGCCGTTGCCACCGCTGGGGCATCGAAGTGGACTGGACAGCCACTGTAGGGCAGACGCTGCCGCTGCCGCCGCTGCCACCACCGCCGCCGGTAGCACAACGCACCACCCGGGCCGGAGGTGATCCACGATCTCAGTCCTTGAAGCCCCTTCAGGGAAGATCTGCTAGGATTGCTGCCACCTCTCCTGCGACCAAGACGTCCTGCCCGCCATGAGTCTCCTGCCATCTGCCCTGAGGTAGGCATCCATCTCCAGTCTCTACCCATTCCTGTCCAGCCCCACCTCCTATGGGGCGAGCAGCCGATATAGCACCACCTGCTGGCGATTCAAGGTAACAACACCAAATGGGAGAAACAAGCTTGAAAAAGACATAGTCCAGAGTGGTGAATGGAGGGTGATCTGAACTGTCCTTCACAGCAGACCAGGGGCAACTGACCCCAACTGCAAATTTACCAGCTTGAAAAGAAGGCTAGAAATCAGAACTGAAAGGATAGTGGACTTAAACGAAAAGTCTCAGAGTGTGGTTCATTGATTCTGTTAGTTTAATGACTTAATTCTATTCCTACTGTATTGTTCCTTTTTTTCCCCTCTTCCTTTTCTTCTCTCTGTAAACCATATCTTTGTATAGAGGAACAGCACACCAATAAGGTGGTTGGTTAGCTTGTATGTTAGCATCACTATATGTTTTATTTTTTTTTTGTATGGGAATTGGTTCGTCAGTAGCTGTGCTCTATTGTTTTTATCTGTTTCAGTATAGGTCTCTCTCTCCATTTGTTGGCAAATGATTGTTTCCCCCGTTACTCCTTTATCTCTCCACCTCCCCTTCAACCCACTGTCTGCTCCATTCTCTTCCCTCTGCTAACCACATTTTATTTCAGGGAGTAAACCTACAGCCTCACTGCCCAGACAGATTCCAAGGCAGTGGGAAGTGAGTTCCAGATTATCCACACACCTGTCAGCGAATACCAGGACCTGCAGATAGATTTTGAATCACAGCTCCCCCCTTAAGTAAATCTCAAAACTTCAAAAAGGACCAACCCCAACCTATAATGCAACTCCAGAATTGAACAAAGTAAGAGGGCATACATAAGGAATAGGATATTGAACAAACAGAAGTAAAACCAATCCCTTTACCCCTGAATAACAGAATTAAAGAAGATGGTGACATGGAGGGAAGGAAGAAGTAGGGAGGGGGAAAACAGCACAAATGAAGAAAAACCAAAAAAAGAATATAGGTCTCACACAGACCCCTGGGAGATCAGACACTAAGAAAACAGATTCTGGAACACAAATAATGAAGAACCCCTAGAATGACTGGTCACATGCAACAAACCCAGACATCAAGACATTAATGGAGAGAATTAAAAAATTTGAGGA
>NW_007021457.1:9743-10357 GCF_000164805.1 Carlito syrichta
GGAAGGAGAATTGAAATCTTTTCCAGATATCCAATCCCTAAGAACCTACGCTGCCACCAGACCACCTCTACAAGAAACACTTAAGAAAGTACTGAACACAGAAGAAAAAGAAAAAAGAACAACAACATTCTTCACAAGAGTACAGGCAAAAGATTAAAAACAAACATAAGCCAACTCCAAAAACCAAAGAAAGACAACAAACAGGAACAACTCTGTAAGAACCTTATGACAGGGATCAACTCTTGCATTTCAATTATTAGCCTAAATGTGAATGGACTAAATGCACCACTGAAAAGACATAGAATGGCAAAATGGATAAAATATCATCAGGCAACAATCTATTGCCTTCAAGAGACTCACCTCACTAGAAAGGACACCCACAGGCTCAAAGTAAGAGGATGGGAAACAAACTTTCAGGTAAATGGAATACAAAAGAAAGGAGGAGTAGCGATCTTTATTTCAGACAAAATACCCTTCAAGCTATTAAAAATCAAAAAAGATACAGAAGGCCACTACATAATGATAAAAGGCTCAATCCATCAACAAGAAATATCTATCCTAAACATATATGCACCCAACATATGTGCGCCAACTTTCATAAAGCAATTTCTAGG
>NW_007021458.1:0-796 GCF_000164805.1 Carlito syrichta
GTTGAAATGGGATTAAACAAACAGAACTAAGATAGGGATTTCTAGGGATTGTCAAAAATTCCTAAATAGTGCAGAACTTTAGTACATTATTTGGAGGGGATCTCAATTTATAAAGCAGGTTTTTGTTTTTGTTTTGTTTTTTGTTTGTCATTGTGGTTGTTTTATAGCTGTCCTGTATCAACTTCTTAAGTAAAACCATTAATCCAATGAGTGAAAATAGAAGTCCCTTTGAGAAGATTAAAGACTGGCTTCATTCCAAGAAGGCTCAGAATGACCTGGTCTGTTCAGCCTCTTGAAAAAGTAGCAGATGCTGAGTTCATTTCTGAGTTCCATATTTGTCTGTCTCGAAAACTGTTCTGAATATCTCCTTTTTCTTCACTCCCAGTCCACTGAATACTCAATATTCCAAAAGTCTGTAGTTAAATGAAATGAAGTATTTTCTCTTCATGGTAGCAAAAAAATGTGCTTGAATTATTTGATTACTGAATATTGACTGTACCCCTTCAATATACTCACACTTCCATAGACTCTGTGGGAGCCCAGAGTCCAGTAGTCAGGACATAAAGCCTTTCTCTTCTTTTCTCTCTAGAATTGGAACATTTACTTACAAAATAAATGAAAAGTTTTGACAATATCTTTGGCTCTCCACACTTGTGTATCCAAACATCTTCTCTCAGATGTCCTGGTAGACATTTCAAAATTATCATGTTCCAAACTACACTCCTATTCTTCTCCACAATACCTGACTCTACCTGTCTGCACCCACAGCCTTTCTTTGTCAAGTGACGACAATATC
>NW_007021459.1:0-7788 GCF_000164805.1 Carlito syrichta
GGAAGCTGTCTCACCCCATGGTCACACGTCCAGCGAGCATCTGAAAGAGGACAGTCCCCTGCAGCAGGCACTCCTGCACTGTTGGCGCCAGGCTGGGCTGAGTGTGTTCTGTGCCACAAAGCAGCATACACACGCTGGATAGACAAGTGGCTTCTGAAACAAGCGCTTGATGTTTCTCTGTTCTGCTCAGATTAAACTCTTTTAAACTGATTCCACAGCTCACTCATGCCCAGGGACGCCTGCAGTGGTGGAATCTGGGAGGTGGGCAACTTTGCTAGCTCAGTGTGACCTGGCTCAGAGGGTAGAGCATCCATGTAATAGAAGCACCCATCCCCCCATCCGGCTCCTGCTGCGTGAGATCGCGTCTGAGGAGACGGGTGTGAAAGGACAGACCGAGAGTGGGAAATGCATTTTTAAAATCTTGTTTCTAAACTTTAATACAATGATGAGAATGTATAAGCTATGTTTTTGGAGAAATGCACACTTTAGGTAAAATTAACTTTGCTGACTTTGTCTTTTTGGAAACAGACTTCCTGATGCCAGAAGTATCTCATAGTGCCAATCAAGCTTGCCTAGAATAAAGAGAATTTACGAGGCCTAAGACATCATGCATTGGGCAAGGATTGTAAAAGTCATGAAACTTGTAATTACAAAAGTTATGACTGCTCAGAGGGGGAGCAGGTGGGGATTCGATCTTCCAGTAAATTAGGCGCTATCTACAGGGAAGTCAAGGATCCTCCGAAGCTACCCACTGGGAATGAATGGGAGATAAGTGGAGGTGCACCCTCTATTAGCTCTAAGGAATGTCATTCTGGAAGGTGCAGGGACATTAGAATCCTTGTCACACCCTTTTCTAGGGGCTATGATAATGTGGATGGACATTAGTGGTCTCTGTGTCACAGGTTCTCCAAGACATTCGCATGTCGTTGATAAGGAAGTCATGGCAGTCATGTATACCTGATTGCAACATCTTAAGGAAAATGATTTAAGCCGGGGCTTAGGGGAACTATGGGACCACACTCCTGTGAAGTGTGGGCCACTGGGGCCACACTTACCTAGAGTGTAGGCCCGTTTCCTGCCTGTGGGGAGCGAACTTTTCTTAAATAAATCTTATCTTCTTTCACCTCTGTGTGTTGCAATTCTTTGCATTACTTGGATCTCTGCGTTGCCAGCATGTACCTCCAGCTTGCCAACTCCGGCGGTGCAGCATCCCTGCTTCTCTCTCCCTCCATCTATCCACCCTCACCCTATCCATGCCCTATAACAGGGTGGACATTGCCCCTCAAGGGTGTGCCATGCTTCTGCCCGGCCTGGTTGTGCTGCAACCACGGGCTGAGTGGGTTGAAAATCCCACCTCTGAGCCTTGCTGAGCTGTCAGAGCCTCCAAGACACTGTGGGGCCCTCTGACACATGGTGGGTTTCTGGGAGTCCCATCTGCAGTTCAAGACTGGCTCTGGGGGGGGGGTTGCTCCCTGTGACTATGGGCTGAGGTGCCCGTCCCCTCTCATGCGAACGGCATGGGAGGTGGCAGGAGTCACTAACATGCTATATGGCCCCCCAGGCCCTTCTTCGGGTTTTTGCTGTGCAGGAGGTGCTTATCATAGAGTGAGCAGAATGTAAGTCTGTGAGGGCAGGTACCGGGGAGGTAGGAGTGTGGTGTCCACCTGCTCCTCTCTCCTTTCAGGAGGACTTTTTCTGGCTGAGGCAGCTGTTCTGGCTCAGGGACATGTACAGATCTCTCAACACTGCCCGCAAGAAGAACATGGCACAGAATGTGCACAGTGGGGATTCTGATGAGGAAGGTGAAATCTTCAGCAAGGATGCTGGGTAAGCAGCTGGGCCTGGAAGAGGAGGTTGGGCAGGCCGAGATGCTCCCTTCAGGGGAACAAGCCTCGACCTGTCCTTCCCACCCAGGGACAGCAGGGAAGCCCCGACAGAGAGGACAGCACCAGGGGAGTTGGTGGAGGTCGTCAAGGAGACAGAGTGGCCCCTAGGGGAGGAAACTGTGTAGTTACCCATACCCTGACCACTTACATAGGCTGTTTTCCATTATTGGCTTTTCAGATTTGCTTGGGAAATAATGATTTTCTCATATTAAAATATATACTTTATAAGCAGTCCTAGCCATGTGATAAGAAATTAAAATGCAAATAGCGAAATGTGTATAAGCAGATAACAAGGGCCACAGGACAGGAGAGCAGAGCTGAGCCATCCTCCTCAGTAGCCACCACCCATGGGCCATGGGCCAAAGATTCAGGGCCCCTGTCACTCGCAGTTGAAGTGGCATGGAAGCCTTGAGACACCATCCCCACCAGGGACCCGTCATAGCACTTGGCCTCCTGCCCATGGGAGACCGTCCACCTTCGGGACCCTCTCCCAGGGCTCTGGGCTGTCTGCAGCATGGGCCCCGAGTCCGCCCTATGAATGACTTGGAATGTAACAGTGAATTTCAGGCCATCCTCATCCTCACATGATTCCTCAAGGCCAGTGCACCATGCTCAGCACTTGCCCCGGGAGCTCTCAAAACATAGTGCCATTAGGAACCGGGCCCTGTCTCCACACCTGTCCCATACCCGGTCCTCTATCCAGTGCCTTCCCTGAATCCCCCGGCAGAAAGGGCTCGGACAGGCCACTCACTGACACAGCTGAAGGCAGTCTCTCCCTCTAGAGGCCATTTATGAAGAGTCTCTGAAACCTCCAAGGAAGTTGGCTGTCCAGGGCACAGAGCCAGTCAGGGTCCCTGTGAATCGCAGGACAAGGTTAAGAATGGCACGGCTGACCATCCGAGTCCTGCTGCCCCAAGCCACTTGCCCACTCATTGGGACAAAAGCAAGATCTGTGGCTGATGTGCCTGCTTAGAGGCTGCCTTTTCAGGAGACTTTGCTCTTGGAGAACCACTTCGAGAGAGGCGTGATGAGGCCCAAAGGATGCTGCTATCACTGCCGAATCCCAGGCATGTGCTGTGTGGGCAGGGTGGTGTTTCAGGGCCAAGTTGTAGTCAACGGTCTCCCCCAGGTCCCCAAGGGGCCAATTCTGTGTCAAGCTATGTCAGGCACAGGCTGATCAAAGTAGGGGGGCAAGGCTGTTTTGGGCATCTTGGTTGCCAGACACGTGGAAAACGTGACCGACCACCAGCTATGAAAGTGATGCCCTGTGGCTCACCCAGCCGGGGAGGTGCTGCCTTCAGTTGCGAGAGGATATAGCAGCTATTTTAAAATGAGGCAGAGCGGAACAACCTGTCTCCAAGATACACAAGCGTCATTAAGGGGCTGAAGCAGGATGCTGCACGGAGTGGAGCGCATGCCTCTGGTGCTGGGCATTGTCTGAGGTGTGCGGCCTGCTGCAGTAGCCACTGACCCAACAATGTGGCTATCTCAGTATCACCGGAACTTAATGCAAGTTAAATGCAGAGGAAAGTCAGGCCTTCCATCACACTCACCATGTTTCAAGTACTCCATTGCACATGTAGCCAATGGCTGCCCTGCTGGAAGGCACCGAAACCTGCCTTCCTTGCGGCCATTCTGTTGGCAGTGCTGGTCTGGAGCACTCTGGAAGGACACAGGACACCTACAGGGAGGGCAAGTGGGGGGTGGTAGTACCCTGCACCCTTCTGACCTTTTGGATTTTGTATCATGTGTTTGCATTATGGTGGTGGTTGTTGTTTCCCAACACAGGGTCTTGCCCTGTTGCCCAGGCTAGAGTGAGGGGGTATGATCATAACTCACCGCAGCCTCTAATTCCTGGCTTCAAGTGATCCTCCCACCTCAGCCTGCTGAGTAGCCAGGACTACAGGCAGACACCACCATGCCCAGCAAATTTCTAAATTTTTTTAGTAAAGACAGAGGTCTTGCTATGTTGCCCAGGCTGGTCTCAAACTCCTGGGCTCAAAAGATTCTCTTGCCTTGGCCTCCCAAAGTGCTGGGATTACAGGCATGAACCATCACACCTGACCAGACCTTAGCTATTAAAAAAATTTCTTTTTAACGAATTGGGAATGTGGAAACCCATCCAGGGTCATTGTAGTGGCATGATGGTTTCCAGGAAATCACTTTGCCATTTGCTTAAAATGAAATAAGCTAACAGCAATTATGCTTCTGCATGGAGTTGTTTTTCACAGCTTAAACTTTCCCACTCCTGCCGCCATCTCTCCACTCTTAGGAGCTCACAGGCAACAGAGTGAATTAGGAAGTAGCAGGGAACCATCAAGAAAGACAACCACTGCTGTGTACCGCTTGACACTCACCCTTTCCTGAGATACCTGTGGTCCCGGTGCCTCGACTCCTCATGGGTGGGCAGCGGTGGGGGCTCCTGTTGGTCAGGTTGCTCCCAGTGTTGGGAAAGAAATGAGTGATGAGTGTCCCCCCAAGTAGCCTAGCTCCTGCAGCATGGGACTGGGCGTCCTGCAGGAGAGGAACCTGCATCTGGGCCAGCGAAGGTGGGAATGGCGTGGGGATTGTGCACCACCAGCTATGCTTAGAAGAGGACACACAGATTGGAAGGGGGTGGGGAGGGAGTCCAGGCTGTTTTCCTCAACATAGGCCACCAGGGTAGGGATTGGTGGAAGGCCAGGGACAGCAGGAATCTCTGAACGCATGTGTGTATCAAGCACGGTGTGCAGAGCATATAAGTCCTGTGTCTCCTGCAAATATGACTCAATTAGTGAGTGAGTCCAGTGTGTATGCATGTTATCTCATTTAATGCTTACCTGGGAGGCAGGGCATGTTTTTGCCAGTTAACAGATGAGGAGGCTGGGCCGGAGGATTGGTAACTCACGCAGGTTCAAAAGGATGATATATTAGGGCTCTTTATGTTCTGTGTGAAAGAAATGCAGCCAAAACATGCTTACCCAAGAGGCTGGGTGTGCTGGCTCACAGCTGTAATCCCAGCACTTTGGGAGGCCAAGGTGGGAGGACTTCTTGAGCCCAGGAGTTTGAGACCAACCTGGGCAACACAGCGACCTCAGAAAAGCCCAGCTCGTAATATGGGGTAGAGCTGGGTTTCAGACCTAAGCAGCCCTGGCCCTAAAACCTACGGAGCCCAGCACCTCTCCAGCTAGAGTGGGAGAGCTGGGTGTGAACCTGCTTCTGCTGCCAAGTTATGTGGCCCTTGGCCCCGGTCTCTTAGCCCCTTTAAGCCTGTCTTTTGTGTCTACAGTGGGGTGAGGGCAGCCTCTGCCTTCCAGGTGGTTGCTAAGGACTCTAGGCGGATCACAGGTGCCCACCTGGCAAACAGCCGGTCTCCCTTGTTCCGTCAATGTTCACCTCTTGCCCTCATCTCCTAGGAGAGGCCTGGAGGACAGACTTGAGGTTTGGAAACAGAACATAATGGCCACAGGGATTATTTAGGGCAGAGATTCCCATACTTTGTTCTGTGTCAAGTTCATTGGTGGTGAGGGCAGGGGAACAGAGAGGTGGAGTCAAGCCCAAATTCTTGGACGCCATTCTAGGGTGACTCTTTAGAGCCCAGTGGGGCTCAGCAATTTTGAAACCATCCCCAGAGCACTCTGATGCCTGCAGTTCTCCTGCCTGGCTGTGAGTAACTGGTAGTGCTTTCTCTCTAAGCTAACTGCCCCGTGGTTTGGGTTCTGCCATGCAAATGTCCTGAGCCCTTCCCGACCAGATTCCAACAGTGTTCATGCACACTCTTTTCTTGTCCACTCAGTCTGTCTTCAGCTCTCCTCTACCCTGGCACCTTCCCCTACCCTTTCCTTTTCTTACACCCAGTTTCCCCCCCTCCCCCACCTCTGGGTGTACCCTCTTTCTGGCTCAGCCTGCATTCCCTCCCACCAGTCTTTTTACCTGCAAGACTAAGATAAAAAACCTCCTCTTCGCTGGCAGTGGTGGCTCATGCCTGTAAACCCAGCACTTTGGGAGGCTGAGGCAGGAGACTCACTTGAGCCCAGGAGTTTGAGATCAAGCTTGGGCAACATAGTGAGACCTCGTCTCGACAAAAAAAAAATCAAACAATTAGCTAGGCATGATGGGAGCTGTGCCTGTAGTCCCAGCTACTCGAGAGGCTGAGGGGGAAGGATCGCCTGAGCCTAGAAGGTCCAGGCTATGGTGAGCTGTGATGGTACCACTACACTCCAGCCTGGGCCACAGAGTGAGACCTCTACTAAAAAAAAAAGTCCTTTCCTGAAGGACACCTCTCAAGTTCTCCCCCTCTAGTCCCATGGCACTTTGCAGGTCCTTTATTGTCGTGCAAGTCACGTGGTAATGTGAGATCCTGTCATTTGGAGCCTGCCCAGTGGGCTCCGGGTTCACTCTTTAAGTGTGCACCTTTAGCTGGGCGTGGTGGTTCACATCTCTAATCCCAGCACTTTGGGAGGCCGAGGCGAGAGGATTGCCTGAGCCCACGGGTTTGGGTCCAGACTGGGCAACATGGTGAGACCTTGTCTCTACAAAAACAAAACAAAACAAAACAACAACTGGGCATGGTGGCACACACCTGTAGCTCCAGCTACTTAGAAGGCTGAAGCAGAAGGAACACCTGAGTCCAGCAGGTTGAGGCTGCGGTAGCCATAAGCGTGCCACTGCACTCCAGCCTGAGCGACAGGGTGAGACTCCAACTCAAAAAAAAGTGCCTTTGTGCCTTGCCCCTGTCCTCCATCCATCCCGGGATTCATGCCTTCCCTGGCATCCCAACAGTGTGGAGAGAGGCGAGAAAAGGCAGACCCTCCTGCAGGCTTTCCAGAAGCCGGGAGGCTGAGGAGTAAGAGAGACCAGCAGTCAGGGCTTCTGAAAACAGACAACACGACTTCGAGGGGGTTCCCTACAGCTTTGCAGACAGCGGCAGCGGCCGCGCAGAAATTCAGCCGAATAACTGAGGGACATGGAGCTCGGGATCTGGGGGCCAGGGAATTATGACAAGGGAAAAGGATTTCCCTAGGACATCCCTCGCTTTCCGTCTTATTTAAAGCGAGTTTAACACCGAGAGGCTGGTTTGCCTCCACATCCTCATTCCTGGTCTTCCTCAGCCATGGCCTGTCCGGGACACTCAGACCCACCTAGGAGAGGCTCTCCCTCCTGGAGGGAGAAATGACCGGGGAGCAGCGGTCCCTGCGACTCCTCACTGGCTGCAGGCGTGACCTGTGCCCTTTGGTTCTGAGCCCACCCGAAAGGGACGTGCCACTGCCACGACGGGGCGAAAACACGCAGCTGCGCGGCTAGAGCACGAGGACAGCGAGCGACAGGGCGCTGCCCCGGGAGACCTCCGTGCGCTCCCTCGGCCGAAGAGAGCTCGACAGAGCGGTGGCTTTCCTGGAAGCGCCCCGCAGAGACTCCCGTGGGGGACCGGGCTCTGCGCCGCTGCCGCCGGGGAGGAAAGGCAGGGCAGGCGCCGTGGGTCCCGCTCGCAGGCGGGAAGCATTGCGCTAAGGGAGGCCAAACGACAGTCCCGACGTCGCTGGACGGTGCCGAGGCCGAGCGAGATCAGAAGCCAGACGCCAGAAGCCAGGATCCGGTCCGACGCAGACCTGCGGGGCCTCCAGATCTTGCGCCCGCCCTGGCGTCCGTCCTCCTCGGACTTCCGGGAGCGACCGCCCCGCCCCGCGGTTCTCCCGGGCCCCGCCCCGCGGCCTCCGGGCTCGCGATTGGCTCCGGAGGGGCCGGAGCGCCTGGCCGGCGTGATGACGTCAGACGCCGCCCGCGCCGCTTCCTGTTGTCAGTGCCGGGAGGCAGCCGCATCGCGCCGAGCCTGGGGTGCTGCCGAGGCAAGGAGGCCCCCCCCGCCCCGCTCCCCGCTCCCTCTGGTGAGTTAGGGGTTCGGGGGCGAGGGGGCAGCGGAGGG
>NW_007021459.1:7844-29429 GCF_000164805.1 Carlito syrichta
ACCCTCATCCTCACCCCAGCCCCTCCGGCAGCCCCGGGGCGCCACGCACCTCCCTCCTTTCGGCCCTGCTTTCTCACCCCATTCCCCACACCCTCCGCTCAGCCCCCACGGTCTGCTCGTCCCGAGCTCCCCACCTCTGACCCCCTCTCATCCGAGACCGCTCTCCCGTGAAGGTGCCCTGTGGAGCTCGCCCCTTCCTTCTGGATAACTCCGATCTCAGCCTGTCCCAAGTCTTAGTGTGTCTTGTCCTTACAGACTCGCCCCTGACTTTCTTTCCGTCTCCTGCCATCCCGAGGGCACCCTGTCCCTCGGTCTTTACTAAGCTGCCCCCAATCTTGCTGCTACCACCCTCACTCCATCCTATTGAAAATGGGTCCCCGTGGCCTTTCACTTCTGACCTCCCGCCGTACTTTCTCCCCTAGCTCTGTGCCCGTTCTTCCTTTGACCCAGCTCCCGTTCCCTCTTAGTGCAGGGTCCCCTCCCAGCCCCTCAACTGTCCAACCCGGGTGCTTGCCCAGAGCTGGGCAGTCAGCTTGGCAGGTGAAGGGCATTGGGTAGTGGGTAAGTGTGGGGGAGTAGCAAGCCCTCCCTGCCTTTTGGGTCAGACAGGGGTTTAGCCTGGTGTCAGTCCTCTGTACCTGTCCTCAGGGATGGCCTTCCTGGCATTCACACTAGTTACTTGCGCTGGCTACTGGAATGGCAGGTGTCATTTGCATATCTGGAAGGTGAGAGCTGGCCACTTGCCTGGCTCACTCAACCTGGGGCGGTGTTCTGGTGCCGGAACCTTAGGGAGGTTCATGTGCGATTGGCTGTGGTCATGGACCCTTGTCCATGTGCCTCCTCATGACATCTGCAAAGGCCTCTCCCCATACTCCTCCCTGCCAGGGCTGACTGCAGAGCTGTCCCATCACTGAACACGGGGGACAAACGAGGCATCAGAGGCAGTGTCACCTGTCGTGAGAAGTGCAGGGAATGAGTCCTGGGAGTCCAAGGCCAAGGAGAGTACAGAGGCTGTTGAGTTGCTTCCTCTTCTTGAGGTGCTGGGTGATTGGGCTTTGACTCTGTGGGCTCTGTGGACATAGGGAGCCAAGTTTAGCTCAGAGTAGCCGGGGGACACCCTGGAGACACCCAGTTTCCCCGCTTAGCATTTATAGTTGCCAGGAGGCTTTTTGGAGCACATTTCTTCCAAATTTTGGTGACCTGGCTTCAGAAGGACAGGCTTTTTCATAGCTGTGCTAAAGACCCAGAGAACATGGTCTCTGCCATGTGTGGTTTTGTTCCTTTGAAAACTGAGTGTCGATCTCCCTTCAGTGTCCTCCCACTAAGGGGTGGCAGGGCTGATGGTTTTTCAGCCTTGCTTACACTGGGTTCAACGGAAAGAGGCTGTCGTAGCCCCACCACGGTCTGTGGAATGAAATCTCACCCTGTGCCTTGTTTTTATTCTGTTCATCAAGTCATTCAACAATTCTTGTGTCCCAGGCACTGTTTTCGGTCTTAGAAATGCAGTGGGAACTGAGGTAGGCAGCATGCCTATTTTCATTCACTCCAGGGTTGATCCTTTTTGAGTTCTGTGGGACAGGGGACAGGAATGTGGGGAGGAAAGAAAGTCACCAACTTCCCAATTCTGCCCTCAGCCCCACCCCTTGGCATGGAACACAAGCTAGAAGTTTCTCACCTTCATATGGGTTTAATTGCTTCCAAGGCATGATCCTCCCCACCCACCCCACCCATCACTGGACATTTGTCCCGAAATCCAGCTTTCCTCAGGTGGAGGGAGGGGTCTTTTCCTTACTGTGCACTCACATGGCTCAAAGATCAGCTGCCTTCTGAATCAGAAGATAACTTGCTCAATCTTTTCCGACTGAAAAACCATGACTCATCAATGGCTAGGCAGTTGGGTGGCTTAAACACCAGGCTGTGGTTCTGAATAGCCAGGGACAAGGCCCAGGTGGTAGAGGCAAGGCCAGCCTGGGTGGAGTGGCTAGGAATCCTACAGAGAGGATTCCCTGATGGACACAGGGTTCTGAGAGTGTGGAGCCAGGTTATCTGTTTCTTTTTTTAATGTAAGTCTCATCTAAGTCCTCCTTCTTGTTTTTTCTTCCTCAGTCCCTGGAGGAAGTGGAATTGCCCATATGCAGAAGGCCAGGCCATATAATGAAGGGAACCAGCCAGAACAATGCCTTCCTGAGTCTGTGTCAGGACATTTAGACAGGACAACTCTGGGACTTGGGGGCGAAGGAGGCCCTGGGCTCAGCCAGCTGGGCTGTCAGTCTGACGGGCAGGACAATCTCCTGATGGTCATAGATCTTCTGTGATGACACGGAGCTTCCATGTACCTCTGAGGAGTCTGAAAATCACAGTTTGCCAGACACTTTTCAAACCAAGACTTGAGCAAGTTTGATCCAGTGAAAGGCACAGGAGGTGGGTTGAGGAAGCCAGAGCGTCTGTCCCTTACCTGAGGCCTACTTCTCCTGAGCCTCAGTTTTCCCCTCTGTGAGACAAGGATAATCATCTTATCTCCCAGGATTGTCTAAGAATTAGTATATTTTATTTATGTATTTTTGTATTTATTTATTTTTGAATCAGACTCTCACTCTGTTATCCAGGCTGGAGTGCAGTGGCACACTCACATCTGCTGTAGCCTCGACCTGCTAGGCTCAGGCGATCCTTCTGCCTCAGCCTCCCAAGTAGCTGGAACCACAGGCACACACCATCACACCCAGCTTTTTTTTTTTTTTTTTTTAATTTATTGTAGAGATGAGGTCTTGCCAAGTTGCCTAGGCTGGTCTCAAACCCCTGGGCTCAGCCTCTTACTTCAGCCTCCCATAGTGCTGGCATTACAGGCAAGAGCCACCATGCCTGGCTGTTGTCTAAGAATTAAATGGGGTTAGAGAAGGAGCCCAGAGATGTTCTCCCTGTCAGGTCTGGAGAGTGGGCTGAGGGTAAATCGGTTCCCAGTTGGAGGTGGGCTTGGTGTGATGCAGGTTTCCTGAGTGGCACAAGTCACCCTCCCCGCTCAGCTTCCCCCTGCCAGTGCGGGGGTCAGTTAAGAGTTCTTTGAGGACAGATGGTGATGTCAGTCCCATGTGATGGGAGCTTGGGAGTCTGAGCCACCCAGGCGGATGGTGGAGTCAGGAATCCGGAAGACCCAGAGCCACTGGTTCCAAGGGAGTTCGTTTTGCTGATTGCCAGCCCTGCTCCCTGGGAGCTTTGGCTTCCTGTGGGGAGGAGCCCTGCACTGTGACCTGATGCCCAGAGACTCAGTCCTGTTTTGTGAATTGTCAGGCGGCAGTCAAGCTGTTGTCATTTTGTGGTTTTTCTGACACTGCTTTAGGTGGATCAGTTACTCTTGTCTGGCCCTGCCCTATCTTCTCTTAGTCTCAATTTGTTTTGTTATTGTTTTTGTTTTAGAGATGTCTGTTGCCCCGGCTGGAGTGCAGTGCAATGGCGCACGCACCAGCACTCCCGGGCAATTTTAAAATTTTTCTGTAGAGACAAGGTCTTGCTATGTTTCCTAGGCTGGTCTCCAACTCCTGGCCACAAGCAATCCTCCTGTCTCAGCCTCGCAAAGTGCTGGAATCGCAGGTGTAAGCCCCAACCCAGCCTTGCTGTTTTAGCAGATGTTCCTTGGCAGAGTGCCCATTACTGATGGTCCCCACTGCCCCATGAATGCTCTACTGCTCATGGCTAATTAGGTCCTGAGACCTTGATGGGCCCAGGCTGCTGTTCAGATTGCTGGTCTAAGCCCTTAGGGTCCTACTTCTCCAGCTGAGGGAGGGGCTGCGGGAGGGGCATTGTCAGGGCTCTGTTGAAGGGCAGGCCTGAGGGAGGCCTTGGGCTGGTGGAGATGCGGAGCGTTGGAGCCAGAGAAGCTGGATGAGTTGGACTTGGCCTGCTGAGCTGCAGGAGGGTGGCCTTGAAGGAGCCAGCTCTGAGACCCTGCATGTTTTCAGTAGTGACTGCAGCCACACCAGTGTTCTTGTCATGGTGGTGGCCAGAATGTGGTGCTGTCTCCAGAGGAGGGTCCAGTGGACCCCCGGGGAGGGGAGCAGAGAGTGTGGGGAGGGGGAGGTATCAGGCAGGAGCTGCAGCCAGGCCATCACTTCCTCGTGGTTTGTGGTCCATGGCCAGAGCTGGGTCCACAGGGCCCATCATCTGCACGTGCATGCCTTCTGCAGGACCTGACCTGAGGAGGCAGGCTCTGGGGCCTGACCCTCTGGGTCCCGTTTGTCCTCTGCCATCTGTACACACCTGTCCCCCCCATGGGACCTGACATCAGGAGGCAGACTCTGGGGCCTGACCCGTTGGGTCCTGTTTGTTCTCTGCCATCTGCAGAGGCACAGATGCAACCACTACCTTCCACCCTGCAGGGACTGCCCGCTTCTCCTTCCCAAGCCCATGTTTCAGGCTCTCCTGGAACCCCTTCCTGCCTGGCCTTTCTGTTCTCCTGCACCGCCTGCCTGGGTGCCCAGCTCCTGGGGCCTCCTCCCAGCCCATCCCTGGAGGCCCAGCTCTGGGGTCAGGGTTGGCTTTGTTGGAGATGGGGGTGGTGCTTTTTGGTCCTGCTGTCTCAGAGTCAGCTGACTTGGGTCACCTCCAAGTTCTTATCTGTCAGATAGGATCATAAAACGGGCCCCTCGGTGCTGAGGAGGATAAGTGAGGGAGGCCATATGTGATGGGAATGGAACCCATTCCATGGTCCCTGGTTTGGGGACTTTCCTGAGCCATGGTGAGCAGAGACAGCTGGAACCGTTCTTGGTATCCCCTGATGTTCAGCAGGTGCTGGCTAGAGATGTGTTGAGGGGTGCAGGAACCTGCCTGGGCCTGCCAGATGCTGGGTGGCCCTCACACTGTAGGATTCTCACCCAAGGTAAGTACTGCACCTTGGCGAGCCGAG
Source organism: Carlito syrichta (assembly GCF_000164805.1). Classification (NCBI taxonomy): domain Eukaryota; kingdom Metazoa; phylum Chordata; class Mammalia; order Primates; family Tarsiidae; genus Carlito; species Carlito syrichta. The sequence goes on from NW_007021459.1 coordinate 12,742, forward strand.
CTGGTCAGCAACCTGCTGTGATTGACCATGTGGGGGTCCTGTGCACAGTGTTCCTGGCTGCTCCAGCTGGGCCCTTGAAGCCAAAGGAGAAGCCAGAATTTAGCAGGAGATCCCTTCCCTTCTGAAGGCCCCAGTGGTGCTTCTCAGTGGGCATTGGGTTGACAGGAATGGGGGTGGGTGGGGTGTCACAGGGCCAGGCTCTGAACAGGACTCCTGAGCCCCTGGTTCTGGCGAACCCCCAGTGCCCTTGGCTCTGTACCCGAATCAGCCTCTCATTCTCTGCCCCAACCACAGGGTCCTGGTTTCTTGGGGCTTTTGGTGTGAAGAGTCCTCACCCCCAGTCCTTGGGGCAGATCCCCCAGGCCCTCCCCTCCTAGGTCTGAGCCCTCAGATGTGTTTAGTTTTGACTTTTGTATCCCTTAACGGTCTTTGGTGGTAGTTGAGGATGAGGAACTGACCTCCCGCCTGCTGGGAGAGGGCTGGGAGGAGCTGGGAGTGCACTGATGGGTGGTCATCTGTCCCTGCAGGTATCATGTGATCCCCCACAGTGCTGCGGCCAGAGTGGAGATGCTTTCAGTGGTGGAGAATGGACTGGACCCCCGGGCTGCCATCCCGGTAGGTGGGCGAGAGAGGGCCAGGTTAGGGGCTGCAGAGGACACCCGGGCATCAGCTTGTCTCACTTTGAAATGCATGGGCGCTGTTCGACACGAGAGGCCTCAGGTCAAGAGACAGTTGAGCAGAAGCAGGCTGAAGAGATCCTGCCCTTTCTTTTTTTTCCTTTTTTTTTCATGTCTTACAGTTTATTATGTTTCCTCAGTAAGATGGGTGTCTTTGATTTGCCCAGTGTTGATTGCTAAGTGCCTGGGACACAATTGTACCAAGTTGTGAGAAACCCTATGACTGAGGTCAGCACAAGGTGCTATGGAAATGTGTGGAAATGGTGGCCCATGCCCCGCAGATTAGGAAAGACCGTGAAGGGGGCTGGGTCATATGATTGGTGATAAAATGAGAATTTAGAAAATGCAAGGGGGATTGGGGGCAGATCACCTGAAGGCTGAGGATTCTACTCCAGGCCTCAGACCTCAACTGTCATGCGATGATTTGCCACAGCTTGGTCAGTGCACCAGACTGGTCAGAAACAAACATTCCCAGACACTAGGTTGTTGTTTCAGTAATGGGGGAAGTTAGTCTGAACATTTCGTATTATCTAGAATTTTCCAAACAGTTATTTGTGACCAGTTCACCAGTGTCCCCTCAGACCCTCTCTCTTGGGAGTCCTTTGCACCCAACTGGGACCGGGCTGTCTAAGGTCTCTGTGGACTGAGCTCTGCCAGTTCCCTTGGAGAGGCAGGTGGCCGGGGGTTCAGCAGACCTGGGGTGGCTTTTGGGCAGAGACCAGAATTTCCCTTTGCTCCCCATGGCTGCTCCCTGATGTAGAGGACTTTCAGCTGAAAAGGAGCTGCTTGATAGGAGCCATTGGAAGGTCCAGCTCCACCTGGCTCCCCCTTGGCCGCGGCCCCCCACCCCCACCCAGCCCCAGGGTCCTGCAGAGCTTGGCAGATCCCAGGCCAGCTCAGCCTTCTAACAGGGCAGTGTGGTCAGACTCCAAGGGTGTGTTCCCTGAGGACATGCCTTACTTACCCCTGTGCACCCCAGCCCAGCGCCTAGTAGGCGCTCAGCTGAACAAAGTGCATGTACTTTTGTTATAATGCACTAATAACATCTGGCATTTAGAAGAATATTTCACATGAGACTTCTTCAAGATTAAGAACTGGTATGCTTCAAAGGACACTGTGAAGAAAGAGAAGGCTGGGCCTGGTGGCTCAAGCCTATCATCCCAGCATTTTGGGAGACTGAGGCGAGAGAATTGCCTGAGCCCAGGGGTTTGAGACCAGCCTGGCCAACTTGGCGAGACCTCGTCTCTTCAATAAATCAAAAAATTAATTGGGCATGGTGGCATGTGCCTGTAGTTCTAGTTATTTGGAAGGCTGAGGTGAAAAGACTGCCTGAGCCCAGCAGATCAAGGCTGCGGTGGCCGTGAGCATGCCACTGCCCTCCAACCTGGGTGACAGAGTGAGACTCTGACTCAAACAAACAAACAAAAGACAGCTCATGGAACAAGAGGAGGTACTTGCAGACCATAGATCTGATAAGGGTCTCATGCAGACTACATACAGCACTCTTATAGCACAACAATACAGAGACCAAAGAATTCATCTATAAAATGGGTAAAGGGTTTGGACAGGCATCTCTCCAAAGAAGGTACACAAATGGCCAGTAAAGATGCTCATTATCCTTGGATATCTGGGAAATGCAGATCAAAACTGCAGTGAGGTACTGCTCACCCACCGGGAGGGCTGTAATAATAAACACAGACATTAGCAAGTGTTGGCAAAAATGTGGAGAAATTAGTACTCGTACGTTGCTGGTAGGAATGTAAAATGGTGTAACCACTTTAGAAAACAGTTTAGAGGTTCCTCAGTTAAAACGTGGGCTCACCATACGCAGTTCCACTCCTAGGCAGACTCCCCAGGGAACTGGAAACATCAGTCCACATGAAAACATGTGCATGAATGTTCATGGCAGCATTATTTGTAATAGCCAAAAAGTAGAAACCCAAATGTCCATTAACTGATAAGTGGATAAACCAAATGTGGGCTAGCCATGCATGGAATCCTGCTTGGAATAAAAGGGGTGACACACTGATGCATGCATGGATGAGCCTCAAACATAATGCTAAGTGAGAGAGGCCAGACTCAGGGCTCATATGTTGTATTCTGTTCATATCTCTTCCTATGAAGTGTCCTGAGTAGGAGAAGCCATAGGGACAGGAAGTGGTTCAGAGACTCTGGTCACTCCCTAGCCCCCCTCCCCCAGCCCTGGCAGTCACTGATACACAGTATTTCTGTTTGGAAATCTTCTAGAAGTGAATAATTGTGATGGTTGTGCTGTTCTGTGAATGTACTCAAAACAATTGAACTGTATACTTTAAATGGGCAGATTTTATGATGTGTGAATCATCTCTCATTAAAGCTGTTACTGTTTTAAAAACAAGATTTCAAAAAATATTAACATTTACTGTTTTGCCTAAAATCAAAATACAAGAGTGAAGCATATATGCATAACCTATCTCCTGACAGTTCAGGCCAGGTCTGGTGCAATTCTTCTATCCTCTTCCAGAAAGGTGTGTGATTTTTGACTGACTTATAATTAAGATCAAACAATTTTTATTCTGTATTTCCAAAAGACTTTATGTACGTTTTGTGATGTACTCACTTAACAAACATTTACTGAGCACTTACATGTGCCAGGCACAGTGCCAGGTGCTGACACCAGGATGAATAGCAAATTAGTTCTGGTTACATGCAACTCTTGAATAATCTGTCTCACAGGTTTTCTGGTTTTCACTGGAAACCTCCCCTGCCCCCCAAAAAACAACCAGTCCTGCCCTCTAGTGCTGCAGATCAGGAAGTCTTATTTCCACTTAACAAATGAGGAAACAAAGGCTCCAAGAGGTCAAGTGGAATGCCTGAGGCCCCTGGCTCCAGGCTGAGGCCTTTTTAGCATGGACCAGCCACACTCCTGTTTTCTTGACTTTTTTTGTTCTAAAGCAGCATGTTTTGCCCCTTAGCTTATTTTTTCTCTGGAGAACCTCAACTGTGTAAGTCAGGGGGAAGCCCCCCTTGTCCAAGATGGATTTGCCCAGCTCCCCTGGCTGGAGCTGTGGTAGAACCGACATTTAAACACGAGATTAGATGGCCATAAGTGTGCTCAAGTGTGTTTAGAAAACAAAAGAATCTGCAATGAAGGACATGCAAAGCAGTCACAGTAGTCACCAGGTGGTGTGTGCAACCGACCTTTTGTTTCTTGTGTGTCACCTTCATTTGCCGAAGTCAGCATGCTAACTTTACAGAAGGACTCGTAGGTACACATAGGCATGTGTGCATGTGGTGGCATGCATATTTGGTGACAGGCAGACAGAGTTCCATTCCTGGGGCTCTCCCAGGTTTTCCCTTAAAGGCCTGTGTTCTGTGTGGCACTGCCTAGGTCATCAAGAAGAAGCTGGTGGGATCTGTGAAGGCCTTGCAGAAGCAGTACGTGTCCCTGGACACAGTGGTCACCAGTGAGGACGGGGATGCCAACGCCATGTGCAGCGCCTTGGAGGCTGTGTTCATCCACGGCTTGCATGCCAAGCACATCCGAGCTGAGGCTGGAGGGAAGAGGAAGAAGAATACCAATCAGAAGCCTCTGCCTCAGCCTGTGTTCTGGCCCCTCCTGAAAGCCATCACCCACAAGTGAGCTTGGTGGGGGGTTTCCTTGGGGAGGAGCCAGAGAGCTCCTGGGCACCCTGGCTCTTCCTCTCCAGCAGTGTGGGTACCAGCAGGTGCCCCGTGTTCTAGTGTAGACAGGGTGGGGCAGGCGGAGAGTGTCTTCTAGAAGGGTTTATCTGCAGAGTGTGCTTCCCACTTGTGTGCTGGCAGACTCAGGTGATCCTGCAGCTGGGCCAGGCTGGTGGCCTTCCACGGGAGTAGCCTTTCCCACTCCTTGCAGAATTAGGTCCTTGCCACAGGCTGTGTGTCCTGCAGAGCCTAAAGCACTTGTGTCTGGCCCTGTACAGGGAAGGCTTACCAACCCTGCCTCAGAATGTCTGAATGTCGCTGTCTGAGTATCATACTCCTGATGTGTGGTTATTTGAATCAAAGGGCGGGGTCTAGGTGTCAGAATGTTCACCCCAGACACATCTCCTTTTGGCCCCACGCCTCGTGTTCAGGCTTCTCAGCAGGCAGCTGGCACTATACCACTGAGGAGCCTTGTTGGTCTCTGATCTCTCTGTGCCTGCTGCCACTGCCCTATCTCAGATTCTCTGGGTGACAATGGCATTCTAATTGTCCCCCTTACGTTGCTTTCCTTAAGTCTGTCACTGGTTCACACCTACTGAGCTAAGCCACTCGGAGCTCACCCACTCGCTGGGTCTGGTGCAGCGTGGTCTGCGCTCCCCCCTGGGACTCATGCCAGGGGGCTGTGGTAGTTCAGGGGAGGGGCATGTACATCAGAGTGCAGGTCCAGGACCTTAGTTTGCACACCTGGGGTCCAAGCTCCTTATTCAGAGCGTCCTCCGCTGTCAATGTGGTCATGGTCAAGTCACTTTCCCATGCAAAAACCTATAGTCCATAGGCTTCCGGCAGCTAATCTGGAGGCCGATTCAAGAGCTTGGGGCCCTGGAACCAGATCCTGTCAAGGTCCCCAGGGACTCTGATGCACAGTCAGGGGAGGAGCCATTGCCCAGCTGCCTGGTCAGTCTGATATTCAAGACCCTCCTTTCCTGGCCCTGCACCCTCCTCCACACTTGCACCCCCCTAGGGGCTTGTCAGTTTCCCACCCTCTGTGCCTGTCTTCATTAGTCTCTAGAAGGCTCTCCTTCCATTTTTGCCTCTTGAGCTCCCTCAAGGGTCCAGCTCAGACTCTGGCCTTTCTGTGGCATTTTTCTTACTCCATCTGGGAATAATTGCCCAGCCCCCCACCCTGCTCTAAGATAAGAGGGCTTGCCTCGGTGTGCCCTTGAAAGGCAGAACCTGGAATGAGGGCAGGGCCCATACTGGGACCCCATATCCTCAGCTCCTGGGACACTGCACTTGGGGGCTCTGTAGACATGTTCTGAAGGAGCGGGTGATGTCAGGGTCCAGGGGGTTGTCATGAGCATGGCAGCTCTCCCTTACGACACCAGCCGCAGAAAGTGGGTCTCTCACTTGGTATCTCCATATGCCCCTCAGAACACCACTGCGCAGGAGTTGTTCGTGCCTCCCTGTATCTACCTAGTTATTCTTGGGCCTTTCCAGCCGTGTGTCTGAGGCAGTTTCTCAGAAAGAACCCATTCTTCCCTCGCAGACACATCATCTCAGAGCTGGAGCACCTGGCCTTCATCAGTACTGATGTGGGCTGTTGTCGGGCATGGCTGCGCCTGGCACTCAATGACGGTCTGATGGAGTGCTACCTGAGGCTGCTCCTGCAGGAGCAGGCCCGGCTGCGTGAGTACTACCAGCCCACTGCCCTGCTCTGTGATGCCGAGGAGGTCGAGTTCCTCCTGAGCCTCCTGCAGGGACTCACATCCCTGTCCTTTGAACTCTCCTACAAGTCGGCCATCTTGAACGAGTGGACGCTCACGCCCTTGGCCCTCTCTGGGCTCTGCCCGCTCTCTGAGCTCGACCCGCTGTCTACCTCTGGCACAGAGCTCCAGCGTAAGGAGTCTCTGGACTCGATTTCCCACTCCTCAGGCTCAGAGGACATTGAGGTCCAGCACTCGGGCCCTAAGATCCGGCGGAACAGGAAGCTCATGGCCTCCTCCCTTAGCCTCGACACGGCCAGCTCGTCCCAGCTGTCCTGCAGCCTCAACTCGGATAACTGCCTCCTCCCAGGGGATGACTGCAAGAGCCCTGACCGCTCTGAGGAGCCCATGTCCTGCGGCTCAGACCCAGGCACAGCCAACGCCGGGAACTCAGACTGCTCTCTGCAAGAGTGAGTGTCCTGTGCCTTCGCCTCCGCCCCCTCCTTCCTCACTCCCCTTGTCCTCCTGTCCTTCCTCTAGGGTGTGATTGTTGCCAAACTCTATCAGGAGTTAAAGAAAGTCAGAGGAGACACATCTCCCCTCCAAGGACTGGAGTTGCTGGAGCTGGAGCAGGCAGCTCAGGCCCTGTGGGGAGAGTGGGTCGCAAGGGCTCAGAGCTGGCACAAGCTCTAGCTCACCTCAGGTGGCCTTTTTTTTTGAGTTGGGGTCTCACCCTGTCACCAGACTGGAGTGCAGTGGCATGATCTTGGCAGTCTTGACCTCATGGGCTCAGGCAGTTCTTCCATCTCATCCTCCCAAGTAGCTGGGACTATAGGCATGTAGCACCACACCTGGCTAACTTTTCTGGGTTGTTTTTGTAGAGACAAGGTCTTGCTATGTTGACCAGACTGGTCTCAAACTCCTGGCCTCAAGCAGTCTTCCTTCCTTGGCCTTCCAAAGTGCTGAGACTACAGGCATGAACTACTGCGCCCAGATAATTTTTTTGATTTTTTGTAGAGGCAAGGTTTTGTTCTTCTCCAGGCTCTTCTAAACTCCTGGGCTCAAGTGATCCTCCTGCCTTGGCCCCCCAAAGTGCTGGGACTACAGGTATGAGCCACCAAGCCCAGCTAATTCTTTAAAATTGGTAGAGACAAAGTTTCATTATGTTGCCTAGGCTGGCCAGGTGACCTTTAACAAGTCACATAGTCTCCCAGAGTTGGTGTAAAATATTGTCATCTTCATCAAGAGTGGGGGAAACAAATAATTCAAAGTATGTTTACAGTTTCCAACAGATATACTGAAGTGTAATACATAAGGGTGTGACCTCACAGAAGACATCCTGGGGGACATGCACCCAAATGCTGCTGGGGAGGGGTGGCCAGTGGGGACATCGGTGTATGGAGGAGGGTGGAGGCCAGATGACCTTGACCAGAGAGGGAGCCCAGCAGAGACTTCTTTAAAACTCAGTTTTTGTACAGATAATCTATTTTTATGGTTTAACAGATCTAAAGCCTCTAGAAGTCTCTCCCACCTGTCCCCGTGTTCTTCTTTCCCCACCCTGTTACCTACAGGTTTTCAGATATCTTCCTTATTTCTCCTCCGCTTTCCCACAGAAGGTGGTGTGTGCACACTGTCTGTATCACGTGCTGGAGGAGCCTCTTCCTGATCCTTTTTGCTATTGCATGTTATTCCATTGTGTGAATGTTTCATCATTCACTTAATCAACCCTCTGTTAATGAACGTTAGCAGATCACTATTTCTATAAATAACCTGTGCGTGGCCTTTTAGTTCTGTGCAAGGATCTCTGTTCAATAAGCTCCCAGAAGCAAGTTGCTGAGCCAGACGATAGGTTAACTCGTGATTTTCACAGAAAGTGACTGTTGTACTCTGACAGCAGTGCCCCGTGTCATCTCAGCCTTGTCAGCAGAAGTGTTATGAAGCCTTGGGTTATTTGCTCATTTGATGGGTGACAGATGGTACTTCTTTATTAAGAGCCTTCTCCAGTCACACCCAAGTGCTGCCAGCCTGTGCGTAGGACCACCTTTTCCACTCCTGCTGTGCCCCCACCTTGGCTCAGGCCCTTCCAGGTTTCCTACCCAGTGTGGGCATTGCACCCAAATTGGGTGGGGTCTGGACCTGGCTTGGGGTAGACCTTGTGTCCAGTCCTGTTCCACCACTGATGAATCTGGTAATGCCTCTGTTTCTTCATCTTTAAAATAGTATTCCCTCTTAGGGCTGTTTGAGCATAAATCAGACAACTTGAGTTGAGGGTGTCTGGTAGGCCTAGAAACTGCTTCTGAGCACTGACCACATTAGAAAGAGTTCTCAGATGTCCAGTGGAGGAATTTGGATAGAAAAAATTGGGAGAAGTGTCCTTGCTTCTGGGTCTGTGTTGTGATAGGCTGTGGCATGTCCTAGGCTGGCTCACCTGCCTCTGCCCTTCCCGTGTCTCTGCCTCCCCAAGGCCAGCCAGCTTCTCTGTGTCACCTGCCTCGCCTTTATCTCTCATGAGTCTCATGATTGGAAAATTCCAGTGCATGGTCATTTAATCAGTGGCCATCCACCCTGGGCAGGAAGTGTTGTTGAGTATTACAGGAAAACCCAAGGCACAAGGGTCAGGATGCATAGAGAAGCACAACAGTGGCACCAAGAATGGCAAACAGAAAGCATAGATGTGCAGCTGAGAGAGCAGATAGCAAGAGAAAGGTTAGGTAGATAGACAGGGCCGGTACTCCAATAACAATGTAGCGAAATGTAGTGAAATTCCCATAGGACTCTCAGACTGATTCATAAACCAACTCCCTGTGAGCCTCTCAAGCTAGAGTTTAAGTACTGACTGCTGGGTTAGAAAAATGACCAATCAGCTTGCTGTCAAGTGCTGACCAATCAGCTAACTATTAGGCCCCTACTTCCTGCTGATTGGTCTTTAGTACTAACCAATCAGTTCATAGTTAGTGCTAGCCAATCGCCTCAGTCGTAGGGCAATATAAATACCAGGTCTCAGCTCCAAATCAGCCACCCCCTCGGGTCCCCTCCCACTGTGGGAGTTTTCCCCTGCCTTTCCATCCTCTCAATAATTCCTGCTTTCTCACTTTCTGGCCATCCATGTCCCTCATTCCTCCTGGGCACAAGATAAGAACCCCGACCTGAAGAGCTGCAGAAGATTGTTGGAGCCAGAGAGCCTTGCACCCTGGAGGCTGGCTTGCCAGTTGATGGAGCTGGCTGAAGCGGGAGGGCTGCTGGAAGGCAAGACTCCAAAACTGAGACACTCTGGGGGCTAGGCTTACCAGCCCACTGAATCAGCAGTACTGTTAGGGCTTGGCTTGCCAGCCCATTAGAGCCAGCACTTCTGGTGCTAGGCTTACCAGCCCATCCAGCTGACCCTCTCAGGGGCTCGGCTGGATGACCCATTGAACTGACACTCTCAAAGCCCAGGCTGACCCAAAAAACCTGTATCAAAGGCACATACTAGTACCGCCATCCTCAGAGCTGGGCCAAGGCATCAGTCCCTGAGCATTTGCAGAGTACACCCTTTCTTGGTATGTGTATTTCAAGGGTAGAGATTCTTACTGACACATTGTTATCACTACATTACTAAAATATTTGCAACTTTAAATTAGACATGAACACCTTTTTGGCTGTTGTGAGTCACATTGCCATGAACATTTGTGTACAAGTTTTTGTGTGGACATGCTTTTAGTTCTCTTAGGTGGATAACTCAGGGTGAAATTGCTGGTCATATGTGACTCTTAGTTTAACTTTTTGAGAAGCCTCTGAGCTTTTTTCCACAGCCCTGGTGCCACTTACATGTCCACTAGTCCTGCCAAGAGTTTTAATTTCTCCACATTTTTTTTCTTTTTTGAGTAGGAGTCTCACACTGTCGCCCAGGCTGGAGTACAGTGGCACAATTATGACCACCACAGCTTCAGCCTGCTAGACTCAGGTGATCCTTTTACCTCAGCCTTCCAAGTAGCTGGAAACACAGGTGTGCACCACCATGTCCAGCTAAATTTTTTTTTTTTTTGGTTTGTGGTAAAGACAAGGTCTTGACAAGTTGCCCAGGCTGGTCTTGAACCCCTGGACTTAGGCAGTCCTCTCGCCTCCACCTCCCAAAGTTTATAGTATAATCCCAAAGATTATAGGTATGAGCCACTGTACCCAGCCAGTTTCTCCACATTTTTTGCCAACGTTTGCTCTTCTCTGTCTTTTTTATTAAAGCCATCCTCGTGGGTGTGAGGTAGTATGTGACTGTGGTTTTGTGTTTCCCTGATGGCTGATGTTGCTGAGATCTTCATGTACTTATTGGCCATTTGTGTATCTTCTTTGGAGAAAGGTAATTGGATCCTTAGCCCATTTGAAAATTTGGTTCTTTGTCATATTTTTGTTGAATTGTAAGTGTTTTTTGTTTGTTTCTTTTGAGTTAGAGTCTCACTGTGTCACCCAGGCTGGAGTGCAGTGTCACATTCATGGCTTACTGCAGCCTCGACCTCCTGGGCTCAGGTGATTCTCCTGCCCCAGCCTCCTGAGTGGCTAGGATTACAGGTACATGCCACCACTCCTGGCTAATTGTTTTGTTTTTTATAGAGACAAGGTCTTGCTATGTTGCTCAGACTCAATCAATCTTCCTAGGCTCAATCAATCTTCCTACCTCGGCTTCTCAAAGTGCTGGAACTACAGGTGTGAGCTGCCACACCTGGCTGTAAGAGTTCTTTATATAGTCTGGATACTAGACTCTTATATATGATCCACAGACACTTCCCCCATTCTGTGTGTTGTCTTTTCACTTTCTTGATAGTGTCCTTTGAAGCACGAAAGTTTCTGATTTTGATGAAGTTCAGTTTATCTATTTTTTATTGGTTGTTTTTATTGGTTGTTTGGGTATCAACTCTGAGAAGCCATTGCCAGAGACATGGAACTTTTACTGCTGTTTCCTCCCAAGAGTTTTATAGTTTGAGCTTGTATATTTTGACCTTTGGTCTATTTTGAGTTAATTTCTGGAGGTGGTGTGACATAGTGGTTCAGCTTTCTTCTTTTGCATGTGACTCTTCACTTATCCCAGCACCACTGGTGAAAAGACTGTTTTTGCCTCATTGAAATGTCTTAGTATCTTATCATAAATACAATACCTGTTGTTTTGGGGGTTGTGAGGGTGTAGGTAAGAGCAGAGCTCAGTGGGAAGCCAGGTAGGCAGCTTGAGTTTTAAAATCCTCATTTCCATAAGCTCAGACCAAGGGGTGCTTCATGTGTCTTCTGGGCCCAGGGTCGGCATTGGAGCATATGGGCTTAAGGACTCCAGGCGGCTTTGTTACCATCTGAACCTGCACATGTCCCTGAGAAGTTCACTGGTTTATCAGCAGAAGGGAAGAAAGCAAATGGGTTTTTTTACCCAAATGGAGCTTGAATTCTCAGAAGACTAGGGTGAGGGAGAAAAACAGTCACTAGTCAGTGCACATCAGAAGACCCTGAGTGTTTCTATAGGGATGTGTGTGTTTGTTTGTGTGTGTGTACACAAAGACAGTACCGTGGCTCCCTGTGGTCTCAGGAAACACCACCATGGTGACAGGGAGTGGCAGTCCCCTGGGAAAGAGGGAGTGGGTGCACACCCCAGGCACACCTTATGTACATGAGCTATGGCAGCAGTTTCTGGAGATGAAGGCTTCCTGCTCCACACCCAGGCCCACCCATCCCCCAGCCTGCTGGCCCAGCGCCTGCTCAGGGACAAAGTAGTCCTCACTTGGAACACCGGTGTAGACCTCACTTCACCCAGGCCCTGTCTGGGGGGGGTCTCAGGGCCTCAGCTGCTGGGCCGCCTGAGAGTTTCCATGCCGTGGTGTTTGAGGCCCTGACTGCACACTCAGTACATGTGGTGGGGACAGCTTATGCCCACAGCCCAGCTGTTCAATGATGTCACTTCCCATTGGCATCAAGGCCTCCCTCTGCCGCGGGAGCTTTCCCACCTGAGATCCCAGCTCTGCTGCGTGCCTGCCCACCCACCTGCCTAGTCTTGGCTGGGAAGAACATGGATGGGAGTGTAGGGGAGTCCTGTGAGAGGGGTGCGTGGATAACTAAGAGGATGTGATTTAAGTCATAAAACAGCAGTTTTGCCTACTTCCCACTGCCCAGTAGCTTTGGGTATGGAGGCTCACAACCTATCACACCAGTTTCTTTGTTTAAAAACTTCCAGGGTGTTGTCAGAATTCAGCAAAGCCCAGGTTAACACCGTGTCAACTGACGGACTGAGCCAAGATGTGGAGTATCCCACTGCCCCGGCCTCGCTCTGCGCCCGTGACCTCCTCACCAGTATGACCCTGCACTGCAAGTCGCCCACAGAGCCCCTTCCCTCACTGGCAGCCTCTGGAATGCGTGATAGTGGCCATGAGCAGGAGCCATGTGCCCTGGCACCTGACACCCTGGACTTGTGGCAGCCAGGCTCTGTCCATGCTGTCCCTGCAGGGAACATCCCTGGCCAGCAGCCCCATGGCTCTGCAGGAGAGACAACCAGTGCCATCAGCCAAGAGGGTGGCCAGCAGGAGCCTCCAGAGCCTGATGAAGTCAGCCCAAAGCTCCTGGTATCCTCACCCAGCAGTCCGGTGAGTGGCGCAAGCCCATCGGGGTATTGTGGGAAGTGGCCAGAGCTGACACAGGGTTCCCAGCCAGTGCCTGACAATCCCTGCCCTCCCACCAGCCAGCCACTCCCTGTGTGGTGACCAGTGACAGCATCTGGTGAGGGAGCCAATGCTGCTTGTGGGGTGAGTGGCCGATGGGAGCCAGGCATAGTGCCGCCTCCTGTGTGGTTGCCACCATCTTCACCTGGACCCTGGTGGGGGGGTTGTTCTCACCAGCCCACAGCCCTGTCCTCACCCACCACCCTCGCCAGCACCGGGCAGCTCGCCTCACCTCTCCCAGCCTGAGTTTTCACCTTAATACTTGCTATTGTTAACTTCATGCAAAATGCTCGTTTTGCTGCATGAACCAGGTTTTAGAGCTGTGCCATCCCACGTGGCAGCCATAGCTCACGTGGCCTTGGGACATGATGAGTCCACATGGAAGTGTACTGTGAGAGAGCACTGAGTTTTGACAACTCAGTGTGAAAAAAGAATCGACAACTTCCCAATTTCTAAATTGATTTCATGTCAATATGAAAATATTTTGGATATATTGGGGTAACTAAAATGTATTCTTAAAATTAATTTCAATCAGGCTTGGTGGCTTAGCCTGTAATCCCAGCACTTTGGGAGCCCTTGGGTTCAAGGCCAGTCCAGGCAACTTGGTGAGACCTTGTCTCTACAGTAAATAAAAAAACTAGCTGGGTGTGATAGCACGTGCCTGTAGTTCTGGCTACTTGGAAGGCTGAAGCAGAAGGATCGCCTGAGCCCAGCAGGTCGACACTGGAGTGACCATGGGCATACCACTGCACTCCAGCCTGGGCAAGGAGATTCCAACTCAAAAAAAAAAAATTAATTTCCCCTTTTTTTTTTTTCTTTAAAGAGACAGGGTCTTGTTTTGTCACTCAGGCTGGAGTGTAGTGGTGTGTTCACAGCTCACTGCAGCCTTGAACTCCTGTGCTCAAGTCATCCTTCCACTTCAGCCTCCCAAGTAGCTGGAACTACAGATGCGTACTACTGTGCCCAGCTAGTTTTTTAATTTTTTGTAGAAACGAAGTCTCACTGTGTTGCTAAAGTGGGTCTTGAACTCTTGGGCTCAATCAATTCTTCTGTCTCAGCCTCCCAGAGTGCTGGGATTATAGGCATGAGCCATCATGCCTGGCCCTTTTTACTTTTTTTTTTTAATGTAGCTACTAGAACATGTAAAATTATGTATGGAGCTCATTGTTTATTTCTATTGGACAGCACTGTTCTAGACTAATCCAATTCAGTTGAGTGCAGTGATGCATACCTGTAGTCTCAGCTACTTGAGAGATCAAGGTGGGAGGATTGCTTGAGGCCAGGAGTTCAAGCACAGCCTGGACAACATAATGAGACCCTGTCTCTACAAAAATTTTTTAAAGTAACTGGGTGTGGTCATATGCACCTGAGTGTTAGCTACTTGAGAGACCGAGGTGGGAAGATCGCTTGAAACCAGAAGTTTGAGGCCAGCCTGGGCAATGTAGCAAGACCCTATCTCTAAGAAAGAAAAAAGAAGCCCATCCATTTTGTTGATGACCTGAGGGAAGCCAGCTCTGGGTGTCTCCTTGAGAGAGCCATGGGAATGACTGACTCAGTAGAGCGCCAGACAGAGGCTGTAAACTTGAGCTCCTGTGCCCTTTACTTTTCTCCTCCTGTGACCTTTGAGGTTTCCTGGACACAGTTACTGACTTTTACTGAGTGTTGGTAGGAAAGTCGTGTGTGTGGCAATGCATCCTTGGCTGCCCGGCGACCCACACAGGGACAGTCACAGGAGGGGAAGGGGCAGTGCCTGTCGGGCCAGGCGAGGGGACAGGGGGATACCTTTCCAGACCTGGGTGCCCAATGATGCCCCTTCCTGACTCCACAATTAAACTGCAGCAGAGCAGGGCCATGGGAAGCAGAGGCAGGACTGCACAGATGCAGCTGCATTCTCCAGCTGCAGGCTGGGGTCAGGCTGGGACGTGTCTTGCTTCAGCTCTAGACATGCTCATCTCTCCTTTGGACTGTGGCCTCTGAATCATATGTCTTGGGCAGGCGCGGGGGCCGTGAAGTAGATGGACAAAGGCACTTCCATCTGTCCCTCCTAGAAGCAACCATACTGAGCTACAACTCCCATAGTGTAGCATCCTCCTGGGGGAGGATAACTGTGCGCTCCAGTGTGTCCATGGACTGTGTAGCCATCACCATGGGCTAATTCCAGAACATTTTCATCCCCATAAAAGAGACCCCTACTCATCCCTCCCATCTCTCCCCACTGTTTCTAGATTTGCCTGTCCAGGACACGTCCTCGAAATGGAGCCATTCAGCATGTGGCCTTCCTTGCCTGGCTCCTTTGCTTGGTGACATGTTTTCAAGGTTTGCCCACATAGCACGGATCAGTACTTTGTTCCTTTTGAATGCTGACTGATATCCCATTGTCTATTCCATTGTGGGCTCATCAGCTCATGGACCCTGGGTTGTTTCTCCTTTGGGCTGTGGTGAATGCTGCTGCTGCAGGCATTGTGTAGACCTTGCTGCGGGCGCAGAATGTGGGGATCGTTGGTAACTGCACTTAGCCTTGGGAAGAGCTGCCGGCTGTCCTCCCAGTCAGCTGCCCTGCTTGACATCCCTACTGGCAGTGCCTTCTCCATGTGCCCCCAGCAGTGTTACTGTCTAGTTGGTACGATTCCTTTCATCGCCCTGTTGGTGGGTCAGAAGTTGCCCCCATCTTCCTGACTGTGGATGACATTGTGTGTCTTTTTATGGCGTTGTTGGCCATTTGTGTATCTTCTTTGAAGAAATGGCTATCGAGAATCTTTGTCCATTTTAATTAGGTTTATTTTTCTTTTTTTTTTAGTGCTTTTATTTTAGAGATAGGATCTCGCTTGCTGCCCAGGTTGGCGTGCAGTGATGTGATCATAGCTCCCTGCATCCTCAGACTCCTGGCCTCAAGCAGTCCTCCTGCCTTAGCCTCCCAGAGTGGTGGGATTACAGTCATGAGCCACCATGCCCAACCTACAGTGAATATCCCACACCTGCCCTTTGGCGACCCTTCACTCTCACTTCTTCGGTCATATGCCTAGGAAAGGACTTGCTGGGTAGGCGTAGAGTTTACGTTGGTAGATCTGCCCAGCACTTTTCTAAAGTACTTTTATGATGTATACTCATATTGGCAGCATCTGAGCACTTGAGCTGCTCTGGATCCCAGCCAGTAGGATTGCCAGTCTTTTAAATGTTCGCTGCTCCAGTCGGTGTGTAGTGGTTTGAACGTCCATTTCCCTGGTGACTAAAGATATTGAGATCCTTTCATTTGATCCTTTTGTGTGAAGTGTCTATGCAAGTCAGCATCCCTTCCAGATTTGAGTGTGACTTCTATATTGATTTGTAGGGACTCTTTAGGATTATGGATATAAATCTTTTACTGCTTTACCTTTAAATCTTTAATAAACAGAATGGAAGCTCTAAATTTTAATGATGTTCTACTCATCGATCATTTTCTTTATGGTGCATGTTTTTGTCCTATTTAAGAAATCTTTGTCTACCCAACGCTCTGAAGTTGTTTCCTGTTTTTTTCTAGAAGCCTTAGTAATGTACCTTTCGCAGTCAGGTGTACAATCCATCTGTGACTCTCTTGTGTGTGGTGTGAGGTCTTTCCATGTGGCTTTCTGGTCGACCCAGCACCACTTACTGAATGTGACTGTGCAAATCACCTAGCTGTGGAAGTGGGGGTCAGGCTCTCTATATTTGCCGTTCTGAAGATGGCTTCAGTAATCCTGAAGATGAATGTTACGGGACCCTGATGGTGGGGAGTGGACCACTGCCACACCATGCTAAAGGTGAGGGGGGAAGGTTCTAGCCCCAACTAGAGCTGGGGGCAGAGTGCTATCCCCTGGGGTGGCAGCTGCACCCCGACAGGCTCCACAGAAGTCACTGACCATGTTGAGTGCATGTCTGTCCGTCCAGGGCTGGCTTGTGCTTTGCAGGCTCAGACATCCTGTGTGGCCATAGCCCTCTTTGCACGGGGCAGTGGAGAGGATAGG
>NW_007021459.1:29760-62861 GCF_000164805.1 Carlito syrichta
TGGGGAGTGGGGTGGGGGATGGGGCACAGGACAGCCTGCTGGCAGCAAGGCCCTTCCTTGCAGCTCCTCAGAGCACACTCTCTCCAACCTGGGGCCAACGCTTGGGGTCCCCTCCTTCTGCCTCTTGTCTCAGCCCTCCCTGACCTGACCTGGCATCTAGAACGTGCCCTGTCCCATGTGTCTGCTTGGCTGTAACACTCTCTGAGTGCAGCTGCAGTTGGTGTCTCTCTTTACTGATTGGTTTGTTTTCCATCTTCCTCACTTGCTTTGTGATGGGAAGGGCCTGCTTGCTTCCATGCCCACCTCATCCACCCAGGCATGACCTAGGAGAGAGGATTGTTCTGAGTAGTTCCTGAGCTCTCAGGAGACTGTTGAGCTGCCAGCCTGTCTGTCCACCATCAAGTGGATGGGTGGTCTGCTCAGTCTGACCAGGGCAGGCCCCACCTCCCTACCGCCCCAGGGAAGTCTGGATGCTGGAGGTTGCTTGGGGATCGTGGACTCAAAGCATCTGGTGCCAAGATCAGTGTTCCTCTCCCTGTGTTGATCTCACAGGGGAGGTGTGGGTAGACAGTCCTCGGGTACCGCTGCTGCCTGCTGGCTCCTTGCCCTGGACAACATGGGGCTGGCCTGTCTATCTGCCCCAGAGTCCCCATCTTCCTGTCTCCTGTCACCTAGCAGGGGCTTTTCATTTGACACTGTGAGGGGGGATGTTGTGGTCACTGTTAAGTTTTATGGTGCTGAGAGCCATCCAGTCTTTTAAAAAATGTTTAAAATTCACTGGACACAAAGCACCTACTGTGAGCCAAGCACGAAGGAGCAGGACAGACAAGGGCCCACCCTGTGGGGTCAGACACAGAGAGATGTGTGATTATGCACGTCATAATGACCCTCGTGCTGAGTGCCAGGAAGGATGGGTGCAGACAGGGGCTCTTGAGGGTCTGTGTGTCTGGGGTCAGGCTGTACATTGACTTTCAGAGGGCCATCTGAGTTGTGCAACTCAGTCCTCATCATTGTGCCATGGGCTGTCTGCCCGAGGCCTTTGGCCCCTGCCCTCAGTTATGGGTACAGGCAGGCCCTTGCCTAGCATCATACAGACAGATTGGACAAAAGATCCTGTCCCCCCAAGAGCAGCCCAGAGACCTGATTTCTCAGCCAGACGCCTCTCTGGGATGTCACAGTGTCTTCAGCAGCTCCAGGTGGCATTCCTCTGTCCTGGGTTCTGGGTGGCAGGTGCTGCTCTGGTATAGCTCCTCAGTAGTACTGATCCCCCACCCACTGTTAGAGGGACAGGGAGCTGGCCAGATGCAGGCCCTGAATGCTGCAGGAGGGAGGTGGAGAGGAGGGCGATGGGGAGGAGGGTGGAGGGGAGGAGGGTGGTAGGGAGGAGGGCGGTGAAGAGGAGGGCGATGAGGAGGAGGGTAAAGGGGAGGAGAAGGGTGGGAAGGAGGGTAGGTTCTGGGTTCCTTCTTAGGCTCTCTCCTCCCCATCCCCAGGAGGGTCACTGTCTTAGGGCCCTGCCAGACGAGGGCAGAAGCTCCGAGGACCCGTGAGCCCACTGTTTCCCAGCTGCTTAAGAGAGCGGGAAGTTTTCCCTAGAGCGTCACCTCCTGGCAGCTGACCTATGGACCACAGACTATCTGAACATTTCCTAGTGGAGACAGAAGCTTGCCTGGTGGACATCCATAATCCTGAAATTCACATGTTTCCTTCCTTCCCTCAGCGACCTTTGTCATTTTATGTAAAGATGTTGGCATCGTCAGGACTTTGTTTCTCACCTTTTATGACTCTGTGCAGCACTTTTGCTGGAGATACCAAGAAAAATAACAGTTCCAAACAGCCTAGTAGGGCTAGGATGGGGTAAGCACAGACTCTCATGGGTTTCCCATGGGGCTCCCTGACCCAACTGGGGAGGGTGAGAGAAGCTTCCGGGACGAGGTGGCAGGCGCCTCCTAGTCTTGAGGTCTTGAGGGATGCAAGTCCCCCGTGAGGGCCGTGGGTGAGGGCAGGAGACACAGGACTCCCCAGGTGTATGTGAGTTGGCCAGGACAGCACATGTCTGCCTGTGTCTTCAGGGTCTTGATGGCCTGGGCAGACTTCGTTTGGAGTCGGTGTTATAGACGTTCCTGTGGCCTCCCTGACTGACACATGTCCCATCAGCAGCAGAAGGAAGCTCCTGCCAGTTCCAAGGGCTCAGTTCTGTGTGGCCCCAAGTGCCTGAGTCAGAACCCGCCTCCCTTGGCTTAAGACATCTAGTAGCATCTCAGTGAATTCACCTGTCCAGCCCTTCTAGGCAGCCCGAGGCCAACTCCTCTGTCTACATAGTAAGGAGCACCTTCTTTTTCTTTTTTTGAGTCAGAGTCTCACTCTGTCGCCCAGACTGGAGTGCAGTGGCCGCTCCTGGCCACCGCAGCCTCGACCTGCTGGGCTCCGGCGATCCTTCCGCCTCTGCCTTCCGCGTAGCCGGAATTACAGGCACGCACTACCATACCCGGCTGAGTTTTTGATTTATTGTAGAGATGAGGTCTCGCTGCCCAGGCGGGTCTCGAACCCACGGGCTCAGGCAATCCACTCACCTCAGCCTCCCAAAGGTGTGGGATTATAGGCTGAGCCACCGAGCCCAGCTAAGGAGCACCTTCTTGATCTGGTGTCTGAAAATAGCAATGTCTGGGTGAGGTTGGTGGCACGTAACTAACCAACAAGACTGGTCTCATCCCTTTTGTGACTCATTTCCTCTGTGTGGACAGCCACTTAGGAGGCCCAGCCAGCTTCCTTGCCTTTGCTCTTCCCTGCTGAGACACAGAAAGGCAGGGGGAGGGGCTTGAAATCCTGAGAAAAGGAACTAGAATTCATTCCCACAAGACCAGGCCCCAGACCCCACTTCCCCCAGCCAGTGAGCCACTCAGACTCAGAGCAGAAGGGAAGGAACAGGGTCCAGCTGCCTGGGGTTGCAGGGCCTGCACGGTGTGGAGGGCACAGGCAGCAGCGACCCGGGAGGACCCTGAGGCCTGCTCACCAGGCCTTTCTTATCTCAAAACCTGCGTGCAGGGGCACCTGGATATCCACATGCACGGGAACATGGTTGCACCCTTCCTGACACCTTACACAAATTAACTCAAAATGGGTCAGAGACATACACGACAGCTAAACTGCCAAGCTCAGCAGAAGGCACAGGAGTAAGTCTTGGTGGCACTGGCTTAGGCAGTGGTTTCTCAACTGCAATGCCAGAAGCATGACCAAAGAAAGCAGGCAAATTGGCCCTCATTGAAAGAAAAAACTTTTGTGTCTGGGAGAGCATCCTCCCCCTTAATTAGCTTTCACTGGGATTTTCCTCTGTGCATCTCCTCTCCTCTTAAGGGTATCAGTCATACTGGGTGAAGGGATCACTCTATTCCTGTGCCCTC
This sequence comes from Carlito syrichta, assembly GCF_000164805.1. Taxonomy (NCBI): domain Eukaryota; kingdom Metazoa; phylum Chordata; class Mammalia; order Primates; family Tarsiidae; genus Carlito; species Carlito syrichta. The sequence continues at coordinate 33,162 of NW_007021459.1, forward strand.
ATCTTAAGTAATTGTATCCGCAAAGACTGTATTTCCAGTAAGGTACAGGGATGAGGATTTCAACATGTCTATTCAGGGACCACAATTCAACCCGCAACACAGCTCAATAGCAGAAAGAACCCAGTTTTTAAATGGGCAAAGATTTGAATAAATTTTTCTCCAAAAAAGATGTATAAATGACCAATATACACATGAAAAGTCATTAGGCAAATAGAAAGCAAAGCCACATGAGATAGCACTTCACAGCCATCAGGATGGCTGTAATCAAGAAGACAAATAGTAATAAACTGTAGGGAGTGTGTGGAGAAATCGCAACCCTCATACATTGCTGGGGAGAATGTAAAATGGTGCAGCCACTGTGGAAAACAGCCTGGCAGTTTCTCAAGAAGTAAAATGTAGAGTTACTCATGACCCAGCAATTCCACTCCTAGGGACATGCCCAGGAAAATGAAACCAAGTCCCCGCGAGAATTCTCAGACACCTGTTCATGGCAGCGTCATTCCCAATAGCCAACAAGTGGAAACCACCCAAACGTCCATCAGCCGATGAGCGGATAAACCAAACAAGGCACGTCTGGTACTCGGTGCTAACAAGGAATGAAGTACCCGTATACGCCACAGAAGGAATGAGCCTGAGGCCCTTCGCGGAAGTGGGGGAGCCAGGCGCGAGAGGTCACGTTGTGTGCTTCCTTCGGATGAGATGTCAGGACAGGCAGGACAGGCAAATCGAGAGGGGCAGAAAGTGGGTTTGTGGTTGCTTCACGCTGGGGTAGTCGGGGGACATGGGGTAATGCTGATGGGTTTGGGGTTTCTTTTCAGGGTGATGAAAATGTTCTCCACTTAGATTGTGGTGATGGTTGCCCAACTCTGAATATACCAAAATGACTGAACTGTGAACTTTCAGTGGCTCAGTTTCATAGCATGAGAGTCACAGGCTCTATCTTTACTTCTTTCTCATCAGAAAAGCAAGAGCTGGATCTCTGAAGATGACTTCTACCGGCCTCCCCAAGAGAGGGCTCCAGAGAGTGCCAAAGATGACTCAGTGGCACCTTCCCAAGGGACTCGAGAGTCAAGACCTGGTCTTCACAGGCATTTTTCTCAAGGACCAAGGAAAAGCTACTCCCTGGGGGCCTTAGACAAAGCCTGTGTGCCTTCCCCGGGAAGCAAGAACACCGAGGCAGCCCCCATGCAGGAGCATAAGAACTTCCGGGTGGTGCATCGCAGGCAGATGGGTAGGTACCCCTTAGAGCCCTGGTTGAATAAGAACTTCCAGCTAGATGGGAAAGTGACTCTCAGGTCCCTGGGCACATAAGAACTTCCAGGTGATACAGCCTAGGGAGACAGGTAAGCCTTGGGGTCCCCAGTGCATAAAAACTTCTGGCTGGTACAGTACAGGGAGATGGGGAAGTGACCCTCAGGGTCCTTGCTGGGCAGGTCTGCAGGGAGTGTGCCTTTCACCTAGCTGTCACGTCCCAGGCCCTACCCAATGGGAGGTATGTTCTCACGGGAAAACTTCATCCCAGAAAGTAATCCCAGGAGCACTTGTGTTTAGTCATTGAAGGTAACATTCCAAGAAAAGTACTTTTATTTTCTGATAAAGTCATACTCAAAAGTGCCTCTGGAGCACAACAATACTGTCTTGCTTCTTGAGCCTGGAAATATTTTTCCTGGAACTTCTCTATAAAACTTATGACTATGGAAGACTCTTGACTGTAGTTCACAGGAAGCCCTGCCCTTGGAGCCTGAGGGTGTTCCTGGTCCTTCCAACATCCTTTATCCCAGATGTTTATGTGATACCTGCATGGGCTGTTGTTTGGTTGTCTCCCAGTGCTGTCCAGGGAGGCCAGCTCGATCTCCATACCTGTGAAATTCCAGAAAACCTGAAATAATCGCAGCCTTAATTTTCCGTAACCCTGTTAATTGGTTTCCTATTCAAAACAGATAAACACAGTTTGTCCTGGAGCCAGTCCCCTTCCCTCCTCATTTCCATTTGCAGTGACTCGGCAGGGAACTCAGCAGCTGGCAGGCCCTGGCTTGGGCAGCACGGGTGGAGCTGGGTCTGCAGGCTGCTGTCAGCCCTGTGGTGGCTGGACTCTGGCCGTGCCAGTGGAGGCGGGCTGTGTGTCTAGGCCTCAGGCTCCCTGAGGGCAGAGGCCCCTGTACAGCAGTTTGAAACCTCAAGGCTAGTCCAGGCTGGGAGAGAGGACTGAGTGACTTTGGACCCCCTGACTGGCGGCAGACCCCAAGAGTAGAGTGTACTGGTCAGCCTGTGGCATGGACACTCAGCCAATGTTTGTGGAGTGTCTGTGATGTGCCAGGCACTGTTCCAGGTGCTGCGGACACAGCAGGATGCAAAGCAGCATCCTCTCTTTGTGGGGTGTATGCTTTGGGGGGGAGACAGGAGTGAGAACATCACTGAGTCAGCAGCGCATGGTGGTGGTGAGCACCATGGAGGGCAGCAGACCAGGGGTTCCAGTGGAAGGTGCACAGTCTCATGCAGGGGCTGGGGATGCCCTCCCAAAGGTGATGCTTGAGGAGTGGGGGTGGCCTGAGGTGATCCATTTCAAGCAGGGAGATCAAGTGCACAGACCCTGTGCCCGAACCTGTTTGGCACATCTGGGAGCAGCAGAGCCCAGAGCAGCTGGAGAGAAGGTAGGGCAGGCGCATGCATGAAGGGTCATTGGTGGGGCAGCCCCTTGGCCTCTGAGGACTGTGGGGGAGGGACACGCTCTGGCTTGCCTTTAAGCAGGTCACTGTGGTCCCTACATTGAAGGACTACAAGGGGAAAAAGACCTCTTAGGAGGCCACCAGGCCAGAGTGGCGGTGGCCAACCTGGGAGGCAGACCAGGAAGGTGAGAACAAGTGGGGAAGGTGGTGCCAAGGGCTTGTGGAAGAACGTTCCTGGTGGCTCTGAGGTCCTCAGCTCTAGCAGCTGGTAGGGTGTGCTTTGCTGTTTTGTGAGATGAGGACACTCGGGAAGAGACAGGCCTGCAGGGGGAGCACTGGGGCCTTGTTTTGGGCATGTCTTTAAACACTCACAGAGCAGGTGGATATATGAATCTGAAGTTCAAGGGTGAGGTCCAGGCTGGAGATGAGAGCTGGGCACAGAGCCCCGGGGAGCAGGCGAGGAGACAGGCCCGGCCTGCGCCCCTGGTACTCAGGTTGAGCCCGGGGAGCAGGAAGCCACCAGCACAGAGGGTAAGCATTGAGGTGTGGCCTTCGAATGCGGCAGCAGGAGGGCACTGGCAGTCATGCCGGGAGCAGTGTCAGTGCAATGAGGGGAACAGAAGCCCCCAGAGCGGGCTCAGGAGGAGGGGGAGCAGGGAAGCCAGAGTCGGCTTGGATGGCTCCTCCAGCGGTTTCTGGAAGGGCTGAGGCTGTAACTGGAGACATTAAGATGGGGGCCGGCAGCCTTGAGTGTGGGTGGGAAGAGCAGAGAAGGGAGAGGGGACAGTACAGGGGCGAGGGCAGGCACTGGGGGATATCCTTGTCCTTGTATAGGTGTGGGGGAGGAACTCCTGCAGAAATGGGGGGAGTTGGCCTCGCGGGAGCACAAGCAGTTCACCCCACAACAGAGGGGGTAGGCGGGGAGTGGCTCGTGAGGTGGTCTTCTGAGCACTTTTATCTTCTTAGGGAGTGTCTGGGTCGTCAGGGAAATACAGGAAACCAGTCAGCAGCAGGGGGCTTTTGGGACCCCATTAGGCAGCACCTGTGGCTGGCCTGCATCCTTTTGCAGGACACGGCCCCAGGGGGTGCCTTGGGCAGGACCAGGGTGAGCTGGAGTCTAAAGTGCCTCTTTCTCCCACAGGGCTGTCCAACCCATTCCGGGGGCTCCTGAAACTAGGCGCGGTGGAGCGGCGGGGCGCCATGGGCATCTGGAGGGAGCTCTTCTGCGAGCTGTCCCCGCTGGAGCTCCGCCTTTACCCAGGCCATGGGGAGCGCACCTGCATGGAAAGCTGCTCCCTGCTGCGCTGTGAGGCCGTAGGGCCGGCTCACAGCGATGGACGCTTTGAGTTGGTCTTCTCCGGCCGGAGGCTGGCCCTGCGAGCCTCTTCACGGGACGAAGCCGAGGACTGGCTGGAGCGTGTGCGGGAGGCCTTGCAGAAGGTCCGGCCCCAGCAGGAGGATGACTGGGTGAATGTCCAGTACCCTGAGCAGCCCGAGGATGCCCCCAAGGAGCCCCAGGGTGACCCACTCTCGGAGCCAGCAGCCCCCCTGGGCACACCATTAGACTGGTTGTCCGCGCAGGTTTCCGAGCCAGACGCCATCAAGGAGTCACTGCTGTACTTGTATACGGACAGGACCTGGGTGCCCTACATTTTCTCCCTGTCCCTGGAGTGCCTGAAGTGCTTCCGTGTGAGGAACAATGAGAAGTTGCTGAGTGACAGCCATGGCGTGGAGACCATCCGGGACATCCTGCCAGACACCAGCCTTGGGGGCCCAGCCTTCTTCAAGATCATCACGGCCAAGGCCATCCTGAAGCTGCAGGCTGGGAACGCCGAGGAGGCCGCGCTGTGGCGAGACCTGGTCCGCAAGGTCCTGGCGTCCTACCTGGAGACAGCGGAGGAGGCGGTGACGCTCAGCGGGAGTCTGGACGAAAACTGTCAGGAGGTGCTGAAGGCTGCCACACGGGAGAATGGCTTCCTGCTGCAATACCTGGTGGCCATCCCCACAGAGAAGGGCCTGGATGCCCAGGGCTGCTTCTGCGCAGGTGCTGTTGCACCCCGCCCCGCCTCCAGCCTGCCATCCCCTCTCTGCCTCCCGGGTCCCTCCACCTCTCCCCAGTAGGCAATGGATGAGGCTTGCCTATGTGGCTATGCCTCTGCACCTCCTCCACAGCCCCTGGGGCCAGTGCCCTGCTTACCTTCCCTCTCCTGCCACCTCCTGCTGGGGAGTGGGGCCTAGAGGTGGCTCTGCTACTTACTGCTTTGTCTTGGGGAATCACACCCACTTCATCTTTTTTTTTTTCTTTGAGTTAGTGTCTTACTCTGTCACCCAGACTGGAGTTCAGTGTCCCAATCACTGCTCCCCACAGCCTCAACCTGGGCTCAGATGATCCTCCTGCCTCCGCGTCCTGAGTAACTGGAACTGTAGGCGTGTGCCACCATGCCCTGCTAATTTTTTAATTTTTGTAGAGACCTTGTCTCTACAAAAATTAAACTCCTGGCCTCAAGTGATTCTCCCGCCTCAGCATCCCAAAGTGCTGAGATGACAGGCATGAGCCACCATCACTGGCCTTCATCATCTTACTACTATACTATCATATTCCTTTGGAGCAGGGGCATGGTGTCCCTTCAAATAGTTATGCATACTTTTGCAAGAGGACACCATTTTTTAAGTTACAAAAATGAGCTCTTGCTATTCGCTGCTGCCCAATAGGACTTTCTGTGATGAGAAATGCCACAGAGCTGTGCTATCTGATGCCATGATTGTGAGCCACATGTGGCGATGGGGTGCTTGAAATGTGGCCAGCATGGCTGAGGAGCCGAATTTTCCATTTCCGTGTATGTAAATGGGCAAGGCAGATGTGACTTGTGGCCACCATTGTTCCACAGCTCGGCTTTTTCTGCATTGTGATGCAATTCCAGATCTGCTCATCTGTGTCATCCCCATCATCACATCTAGCACTTGTGTGCCGGTTGCTGTTTGGGTTGCCTAATTTAATCCTTACCACAATCCTATAGAGATAGGTGCTGCTATTATTTCTACTCCTAGATGAGAAAACGGAGGTGCAGAGCTGGCAAGTACCTTGTCTCAAGGTCACACAGCTAGCAAGTGGCAGAGGCAGAATCAGGTCCTTGTTGGCCGGACTCCCCACCATACTGTTCAAGGCTGCATGATGTTCCCACCTACGTTCTGTGGTTAGCTCTTTCCTGCCATGCAGGGGCAGATGGCATCTCTCCCCCATGGCCCTTGGCGGCCTGTGACGTGGCTGCTGCTGCAGAAGGCCAGAGCGAAAGGCTGAGCCATGGTGAAAGAGTCGTCATGTTGGGGTGCATGGAGAAGCCTCCTTCGGGCGTCTGGAAGGAAGTGGCCTGTGGTCGGCCCCTGAGACCAGGAGACGCCAGGCAGGGCAGAGCTTCTGCAGACATTGTCCAGGCCAGCTCCCCCTGGCCATACCCATTGCTCACACTTGGCTCATCAGCCTGTGGAGACCAGGCCAGAGGGGGCTCCAGGGTTTGTGGGGAGGGTTCTCTGCCTGTGGGTGCGAACATTGCCACCCGCCAGCCTGCCAGTGGCCATGACACTGAGGAGCTTGGGCCTCCTCACCCCCTGGTACATGACCCAGGCCAGGCAAACACCCCATTGACATCTGGTGTTTCACAGTTGGCAGGACACTTCTGGAACCTGTCTCATTTACCCTTTGTAGTAACCCCAGGAAACAGCACTAGGAGCTGAATTTTATAGACGCTGAAATGCAGCCTTGAACAAACTAGGTGAAGGTCAGGGTGAGGCAGTGATGAGCTGGTCCTGAGCCCTGGGGACCCTTCTGCCTCCCCTGGGGGAGCAGCGTTTGTGTTCAGGATCTGAGTTGGGCTTTGACCTTTTGCCCGGGCACACCCCACGCCCACTGCCATGGCCTGTACAGAGGGCCCTGCCCCACTGTCCTCAGGGCACAGGCGATGCACAGACTACCTTGCTCCTGTCAGCTTCCCACCTGCCTGAGCCCTGTTTCTGGCCGCATCCTGCAGCTCTTCGCTGCTTTCCTAGGCCCTGACTTAGGTGGCTCCATTTTCGGGCCCTGGTGAGGGATGACATAGAGGAGGCTGGCACTGCGGGGGCGGAAGTGGGGACACTGAGTAGGCAGCCAGTGTCATAGGGCAGAATGCAGGCACTGTAGCCAGCCACACCCAGGCTTGAATACCACCCATGCTGTTTAATTGCAGTGTGACTGGCAGGCTTCCTTTTTTTGAGTCAGAGTCTCACTCTGTCATCCATGCTGGAGTGCAGTGGCATGCTCATGGCCTCAGTCTTCCAAGTAGTTGGAACTACAGGCTCACGCCACCATGCCCAGCCAATTTTTTGATTTATTGTAGAGACAAGGTCTCGCCAAGTTGCCCAGGCTGGTATCGAACCTGTGGACTCAGGCAGTCCTCTCATCTCGGCCTCCCAAAGTACTGGGATGACAGATGTGAGCAACTGCACCTGGCCTCTGGCAGGCTTCTTAACCTCTCTGAGCTGTGAAATTGTGACAGTTCTTACAGTGTGTTGTTGTAAAGATTAATTAGTAGGGCTGGTTCTGAGTGGGGGAAATATGAAATACAGTTTTACCTTGGTACTTTCCTTTCAACAAAATGAACTAGTGGATCTTTGTGCCATAGTGGCTCTGCATGGCTAGGGCTGACCCCGGCCCCGCGCTCACCTGCCACTCATCTCCCCAGGCTGCTCCCGGCAGATTGGCTTCTCCTTTGTACGACCCAAGCTCTGTGCCTTCTCTGGCCTCTATTACTGTGACATCTGTCACCAAGACGATGCCTCGGTGATTCCGGCCCGGATCATCCACAACTGGGACCTCGCCAAGCGCCCGGTAAGCCCCTGCTGCCCCTCACAGCCACACAGGGCTACCGGGTGCTAGGGAGCTCAAGCTTCCTCACTGCTGCTGTTCTCTGTGTGAGGAGTCTGGCCCTAGGGAAGCTGGGTCACTGGCTCAGGCACTGACATCAGGGAGCAAACCAGAAGAAGGCTGTGGCCTGTCCACCACCCTGGGCGGTTCTGTCATTGGCTGCCCCATCTCAGGGGAGTCCAACAGCAACAGACAGCACCAGCAACCAGACATGAGAGAGAGAAAGACAGACAGATGAACCGACTCTGTCTTTAGATAGAGATGGCTAGGCAGTGAGATAGATAGGTGGACTGACTTTCTTTAGATAGATAGGGAGATGGATACACAGACTACTGACACCATCTTTAGATTCGATATGATACGTTGAGATGACGGATGGGAAGGAAGGAAGAAGATGGACTGGATGCATAGATGGTTGGGTGGATAGGTGTGGGTGGACGAGCTGATTTGCTGTGTCCTCCAAGGGGTCAGCTTCGCTCTCACCAGTCCTGTGAGGCCAGAGTGGCCACACCCCCTTCAGGCCCTGCATGGCCTTACCTCATGGTTTTGAAAGTACACTTTTCTGGGGCTCCCTGCTTTATTAACATAATACATGTTTGTTGTTAAACATTTTTAAATGACAGAAAAACCCAAAGACAAATCACAGTATTGTTGACATTTCAGGGTATGCCCTTTTCTGGGCGTTTACTGACATATGCATCTACTTTTTGTAATTTGTGCTCAGACTGGACCCATGCTGCCTGATGACCTGCTGTGTCCTCTTGATATGACACCCCGGGGTGAACACTATGTCCTCTGACCTCTCCCACTCTCCTCCTCTCCAGCTGAGCTTGGCCACTTTCCAGCTGGGTGGCCAGGGGCAAATGAGCTTCAGCTTCCTCATCTGAGGAGGGGGTTGGCAGCAGAGTCTGTGTCGGGCTGCTGGCGGGACAGGTGTGGTGATGCATGCTAGCCATTTGGAACAGTGCCCTTCCTTCCTTGGGGCCACCACACCTCCCTTCATTCTGTTGGTCAGGGTCTGCCCAAGAGGCTCAAACGTGGCTTTCTACTGAGACCCAGACACACAAACACGAGGAAGAAGCCAGCTGCTCCTCCCGAGAGCCAGGGAGAGCATCTCATGTGGCTGTGCCCTCATCGGAGTGTAGGAAGGTGACTCTGAGTTTCACCAGCCTCACCTCCCTGGGGAGAGGAACCCCAAAGAGGTTGGCCTCATATTGGCTTTCTTGTTGTTTGCCTTGTCCACACCCCTGCCCTCAGTGTCAAATACTTAACTAACTACATACAGAAAATGAAACCTCAGAAACGCCAGGAGCCCTTTGATCTCACATGCACTCACTGTTGCAGGGCCCGGCTCTGTGGTGGCAATGTCCCCTTCCTCTGGCTGAAACTCTCATGTCATTTCTGCTTCTAACTAGAAGTGACAATACTAGGCATATCTGAGACCAGGACCCCCCAGCCCTCCCTCAGAGACCTCTGGACGGGCCAGGAAAGACAAGAGCATTCACAGCAAAGTGGCTGGCACCCGGGGCCTTATTTGCTGCGGTCACTCTGGCTGGCCGGCTCGTGCCTGGCCGGCCCTCAGCAGGACGTCAGCCCATTCCTGGGGCTACTCTCTGTCCATCTTGTCGCTGTCCTCAGGATGACAGCAGGCCCTGGAGAGCACAAGACCCTGCCTGTCTGTATCCTTGGCAGTGTTGGGTACACATTCCTGCATGTTCTGTCATCTGAGCCTCACCCAGGGGCCAGGTCAGAGTTGGGGAGGAGCTGGGCTCAGACTGAGTGGCAATTTGACCTGTCACCGGGGAGTTTGCCCCTGGGCTGCCCTGGTGGGGGGGCCTGGTAACTCAGGGCAGAGAAGGAAGAGAAGGAGCTAGTCCATTGCTGTGGAGGCCATAGTCCTAGCCCCACACATGGGCAGGTCCCAGGGGACTGGGGCCACTCCAGGCACTCAAAGCAGCTGACAGCAACTCACACTGACTGAGGACATGGCACATGCCAGGCCCTGGACCGGGAGGGCAGAAGGACTGCCACCATCTAAACTTGAAGTGGCCCCATGGGAACAACACCCAGTCTTGGCTGACATCCATCCAGGGGCTGTACTTGGCACAGTGGGCCAGACAGGGCAGCCACGGTGAACAGTAAGGCCTCAAACCTGTGGGCCTAGGTGCTCTCCTTGTCCTTGTTTTACAGATGAGGAAACCAAGTCACAGGAGGCTAAGTTTCCCCAGGTCACACAGGTGGGAAACAGTGGGGGCAGCATTCAGTCCCACTCTGACCCTACAGCTGTGGAGAGCAGACCAGCCCCTTGTGCTTGTTATGCAGTGAGGACAGCATGGGGAGGGCTTTCCCATGAGCTGATGTGGCAGCCTGGTGTTCAGGACAGCCCCTTGGCTCAGGCCTGGACCCTGCTTTCTAAGGGCCGGTTGCTCCTCTGAGCCTCGGTTTCCTCATTTCTGGAGTGGGGATGAGGGGATATGTGGTCTTGGTCCCCCACCCAGTGTTTGGCAAGGAGCAGGTGTTGGTGACTGGCACTGGTGTCAGGGTCAGGGCGGAGGGTGGAACCTTTCCACCCTGGTCGCTGGTGTGAGGGGAGGGAGCAGGAAACTGGTCAAGCTGAGTGTGGACTGCAGCTTCCTGTGACTGAGCTCAGCCACCTGGAGCACCTTTGCCTTTAGGCAGGAAAATGGGGGCCGGGAGACCAGGAAGGAGTGGGAGGGGGCTGAGGTCCAGGGAGGATGTTGGCCAGAGGGCCCCCACCTTGGCCTGCTTGGGGAGGGGCAGCACCGGTGCCCTCACAGGAGGTGGGCTCAGAGCTGGACCTCACCGCAGATGAGCTGTGTGGCCTCGGCTAAGCCGCACCCTCTCTCTGAACCTCAGGCTTAGGTTGGCACTTGGGGGCATGGGTGGGCTTGCTCGCAGCCTAGCACCCACTTAGCAGCCATCCCTCCCACCTCGCCTGGTGGTTCAGGTCTGCCGGCAGGCCCTGAGGTTCCTCACACAGATCCGCACCCAGCCCCTCATCAACTTGCAGCTGGTGAACGCGTCTCTGTATGAGCATGTGGAGCACATGCGCCTGGTTGGGAGGAGCCGCGAGCAGCTGAAGCTTCTGGGGGACTACCTGGGCCTGTGCCGCAGCGGCGCCCTGAAGGAGCTGAGCAAGAGGTGAGGCCCCTGTGCCCGCGCATCTGCGTGCCCATGCACCTGTGTCCACATCCACCCACACTCACCTGCACCTGCACACCCACCCACACGCAAACCTGTACTCACACACCTGCCCACATGCTTGCTTGTGCCCACACATCCCTGCACACCCACGCACCTGTGTCCACACCCATGCGCCTGTACCCACACACCATTCACATGCTCCTATACCCCCACCCACCTACCTGCGCAGCCACACACCTGAACACCTACCCATGTTCCCATCCACGCATCTGTGTATCCAGCACCTGAACCTGCACACCCACACACCCACACGTGCACAGGGCCAGTGCTCAGGTAAGGTATCTACTTGGGAGAAACACCTGTCAGACTTGGGAAACTACTTCCCCCTTTGGGGGTGATGTGGGGGGATATTCGGGTATTCATTTGTTCACTCAAAAACGTGTGTTGAGAACATACCAAGTGCCAGGAGCTGAGCAGGAGTGTTGGTTACACACTGAGCAAGGCAGAGTTGCCCTGCCCTCTGAAGCCACTGGCCTGGCAGGGAGGGCAGGTGGGTCATCTGGTACCTCCACCTGGGGATGAGGGAGGGGTGGAACACCCGGGGGACAAGGGTGAGCCATCCAACCCAGACTAGAGCAGGGCGAAGCAGGGCAGGCTTCCTGGAGGAAATGACTTCTAAGGTGAGGTCTGAGAAAGGAGTAAGAACCAGGAAGGGGAAGAAAGAGCAGAAGAGCATTCCGGACAGAAGGAGCAGCAGGTGCCGGCCACAAAGGCACCAGGCATGAGCCGAGCAGGGAGAACCTGACTGGAGCTACAGTGCCTCTAATCCTCCCTGGTCCAGGGGCTGGGCTCCTGCAGAGACCTATATCCCAGTGTAGACCAGTGCCTGCAGGGAGAGTTCCGGACCGGCCCCTCACCTGCCATGCCCTGCTGCCATGGTTTGGTCAGGGGCTTTATGGCCCCATCTGAGCCAGCCTGTGTGGCGGGGTGCAGGCAGTCCTGCCTCTTCTCCTGGCCCTGTGGGTCATCCTTGGGCAGTGGTCCTGTGTGCCTGGTGTGCACCCAGCCCTTGCAGAGGACTCGTTCGGAAGCAGTGCAGAGCTGGGGAAGGAGGCAGGTAGCAGCCCTGCCCAGCGAGTCAGAAAGCCACCGGGCTCCTCAGCATCAGCCTTCCCTTCCCTGGCGTGAGCCGGTGGTCCTGTGCCCCTGCAGCCTCCGGGTGGAGGTACAGGCTGCCTGCAAGGCCTGGGTGGGCATGACATGTGCCCGGGAGGGTACTGACCCAGCTGCACAGGGGCTGGGGCGCCTGGCGGAGACGTCTTCTGAGCCAAGGGGCTGTGGGCTGCTTTTCCTTTGTTCTTTACAGAGACAGTCAGTCTTCAGAGGGGTGCAGCGCATGGTTCCCATCCCCTGCCAGCTCACCACGCCTGCCCTACCTCACCTCGCCTACTTGTGCTGCCGCAATGCCAGTGGCACCATGCACTGTGCACTGACCTAGGTTTAGGAAAGGGAGAGAGGGCGGGAGGGCCTGGGTCCCTTGGCCAGGAGTCCCGGGTGGGTGGGGGGACACTCCAGACACCTGGCGTCAGAGGGCTGGCGTCATAGGGCTGCACCCATAGATGAGCCCTAGGACTTCATCTGCCCCTAGGAGCCCTGGGCGTTTTAAGCATGGACTGTCCCATCTGACCGTCGGTTTAGAAAAGGGCACACGGGCAGCTGGGATGTAGGCAGTGGAGACGGAGCCCTGAGAGGCAGAAGTTGGGGCCCAAACCCTGGAGCCGGCCAGAGGAAAGCCGGAGCTGCAGGTCTGAGATGTGGGGGAAGGCGGGAGGCACCCTCCCCTGCCAGTGCAGCTGCCTGGTCGGGCCCTCAGAGAAAGAGACTCCCCGGCAGGCCTGGAACACGTCTTCAGGGCAGAGAAGTCCAAGCGTGCCCTCTCAGACCTCTGGAGGGAGCCATGACAGAAGCGCCCCCAGGGTTGCCCCCACCGGACCTCAGGTCTCCTCCCAACAGCCAGGGAGGGTGGGCAGAGGAGAGGGTGGGGCCTGGGAGATGGGCAGCACCCAGGCCTCTGCCCGAGTCCACAGGCCTCCCTGTCCTTGCTGGGTCCCGTCTCACCCCTTCACTGGACATAGCAGCAGAGATGCCACATCTGCTCCTACCACCTCCCGAGTCCTGCAGGGTCCTCAGTGCCTTCCCCAGGTGGGCAGCCTCATGCAGGGGACAGGTGTGGGGTGGGGAAACTGAGGCCCAGAGCAGGTCTGTGCCCTAGTGTGTGTGGCTTTTTCTTTCCTGGTGGCCCGGAGCGGAAGTGACCACTCCCCCTGCCTGCGCCCTCTCCTGGCCTTGACTGGTGGAGAAACTGCACAGGCCTCGCCAAGAGCAGTGAGCCCAATGTGCAGGGACTCCAGGCAGGGTGGCCTCCCCAACTGCACTGGGCAGGCAGCAGAGTCAGCTCTGTTCACATAGCCCTCCTCCCCACCAGTTGGCGGCCAACCACACCCCCAGCCCCTCACCCCATGTTTTCCTGGTGATAAATGGCAGCTTCCTGTTGCCAGAGAGCAGGACATTCCCTGGGGAGCCCAGCATGGTCCACTGGGGCCCACTGGCAGTGTCCCCACCCCATGGGTGCCACATGGCCTGCCTGGCTCCCCATCTCCACCCAGACTGGCCCCCCGACCATAGCTAAGGCCACCAGTCAGGAAGTGACTGAGCCCCCTTTCAGGGGCCCCACAGCCTGCCCCTGAGCCCCAGGGCCCGATGCCATCCTGCCCCAGATGTCCGGGCATCCTCTGACCAAGTGTCCCCCTGCCCCCCAGTACCCACACACACCATGGGGCCAGGCGGGGCTGTTGCAGGGGTTTTCTGCAGGTGTTTCCTCCCTGTCCCACAGGATGTGACCACAGGTCCCTGCCACGACACAGTAGAAGCCAGAGCTGGGAGTGTGGCTGTGCCCCAGCCCTCTGCTCTGCCCCCCAGTTAGATATACTGTGCTGGGACACAGCCTGGCTGCTCTCATGTAGCACAAAGACAAACACCTAAATGTCCCTTAGCCACACCAGGGCTGTAGCAGGACAGAGGCCACGTGTATTTCTGTCCCAGCACTTTTCCTGGACATTCATGGTGGTGGTAATTATAATGGCCGCCAGCTATTCACGGGGACCAGAACCAGACTCCTGTGCTGGGCTCCAGCTGTCACCTCTAGCTGTGTGACCTTGGGTGAGCTGTTTGGTGTCTCTGTTTCCTCCTCTTCTCAAAATAGGGATTATGATGCTCCCAGGGTTATTGAGGGTAGAATACACGAATATGTGCAAAACACGTGCCCCATTTGTAGTGTTGCTCATAGTGTCGTCAGCCTTCATGACCATTAATTAGGTGTTTACTGTGTGCTTGGCACCAGGCCGAGACCTTTGAGACATTTACGCTTCTCAGGAGGAAACCCAAGGCTCAGAGAGGTTAGGGGACTTGCCCAATGCCCCCCAGCAGTCAGTGACCTTGATGGCCAGGTCTGAGTCCAGGCGGCTCCGGGAGGGAGGTGTGTGCACCAGGTGAGCACCACTGAGAAGGCAAAACAGCACCACAGGCTGGCCAGGCTTGGAAGCCGCTAACGGCCTTGTATTTCCTGAAGGCTCAACCACAGGAATTACCTGCTGGAGTCACCCCACAAGTTCAGCGTGGCTGACCTGCAGCAGGTGAGAGTCGTGCCCCCTGCCCCTCCAGAGGGCCCCAGGAGGTGGTGGAGGGGCCTGGGAGAGCCCTCCCAGGCCGGGCCTACCCTTGGAACCAACAAGCCCCAGCATCTTCCCTGGGAGGGCCGGGAGTGTGGGTCTGTCTGTCAGTCCCTCAGTGTGGATGCTGCATCGCCTGGTCCGGGCAAGGCCTTGTCCCGCTCAGGAGAAAATGGGAGCATGCCCTGGGCCAGTGCCTCAAGGCTGCTGTGCGTCCCCCAGATCGCAGAGGGTGTGTATGAGGCATTCCTCCAGGCCCTGATCGCCTTCGCCTCCCAGCATGTGTACCACTGCGACCTCTGCACCCAGCGCGGCTTCATCTGCCAGATCTGCCGCCACCACGACATCATCTTCCCGTTTGAGTTCGACACCACCGTCAGGTATGCGGCCTTGCTCCTTCCTGCTCGCTGCCGCCACTGGCTGGCCACTCTGGGCAGGAGCATCTTGAACCTTGCACTGCCCTGGGCCGTTGTGGCTGGCTCCAGGCCAGCCCGGGGGATGAGCCGAGCCCTCCCAGGAGCCCAGCCTTGCTCACAGCTGCGCTTGGGCTGAGGAGGGACTGGAGGTGCTGCCTGAGTGGGTCTGGTGCTGGCGCTCACTGCCCTGCTTCTGCAGCCACTGCAGAAGCACCCAGGCCAGAAAGCACTTAGTGAGGCTCAAGCAGCCCTTCCGAGTGAGCAGGGAGAGAGTGCCTGCATGTGCCATGATGTTGGATAAGCACCGTGTGAGGCTGGTCTGAGCCACAGCCACACGGGGTGCTCGGCACAAGCACTGTCTAGCCTGGCCCAGGGCAGCCTCCACCCCACCAGCACCACAGTTGGCCATTCTCCCCCAGGTGTGCTGAGTGCAAGACTGTCTTCCACCGGAGCTGCCAGGCCGTGGTGAGAAAGGGCTGTCCCCGCTGTGCCCGCCGGCGCAAGTACCAGGAGCAGAGCATCCTTGGCTAGGCCCATCTCCTGACCTGAGGTGGGGGTGAGCATGGCGCATCCCCATCAGCTGGCTTTGCCGTCAGCCCGGGCCACCCTGCTCACAGTGTCACAGCCATGTCCCTTGTTGGGAAGAACCTCAGATGTGACCAGAGCACGGTCCCAAAGAGGCCCAGATGCTGCCATGGTCTCCCCACCACCCTGGCTGACTGAGGCAGGGCCGTCACCACCTGTCCTGTTGGGGATGGATGGGCCTCCACCGGCCTCCCTTGCCTCCTCCTGGAGTGGTCCTGGTACCCTGCCTGGCACCCCCACTAGGGCTGCTCAACACTGTGGAAATGGACTTGGGGAGCATTTTCAGTTCCACGTTCCTGATTAAAAGTCTAGTTTTTTAAAGTGGATTTTTCCCCCTCCTATTTCAACAGAAAATATTTTTTTATTGACCCTACACGAATCACCCCAGGAAGCCAGGCTTTCACCCCCAGCCGATGCAAGGAGTCCCTTGGGCCTGGCTGGAGGCAGTAGCAGACAGGTGGGCTGGCCACTGTGGGCATGGGGCTGTTGGCCCACCCAGTGCCTTCTGTGGCCTGAACTGCCTTGTACCGAACTGCCTGACAGCAGAGCAGGACCTGTCCTGGTGATGCCTGCATTTTTTCCCATCCCTCTTGTCCCTGCCCCGTGCCCTCACCTGAGCACCCACCCCCTTCCTGGCATCAGAGCCCCTTCTCTTGCCTGGGACTCAGTCCCACAGACGTCACTGGAAGCAGCACTGTCAGCACTTTGCACCTTCCCAGGCTCACGGAAGGTCGTCATCCTATGTGCCCTGTTCCCCCTCACCTCTGCAAGTTGGGCAAGTGCATGTGTTCCAGGCCACCTCTGCGGCTCCCAGGGTCACACCGCCTACAGACTGACCACAGACCAATGACTGGCCTGTGCACCATGACGGCCTGCCTTGAGCTGTGCTGTGGAGCGCGGCTGGCTCTGGCATGTGGGGTGTGTGGGTGCTGCCAGCCAGTCTCGTGAAGCCACCTTCCCCAAAGGGCCGCTGCAGGACAGAGAAGTCTCCTGAGAGCAGATTGCCCTTTGGAGGGGTCTTGGGATGGGCTGGGCCTAGGATTATTTCCAAACGGATTCAGAGCCTTAGGGTCTGGGGGCGGAGCTGAGGCTCCCCCATGCCCGGACCTGCAGAACTGTCAGCCCTAGCACCTGTGTGGCATGGGGTTGGAGGCCCCCAGTGACCTGCCTGTCACTGTCAAGTGAGCCTGCCCGCCCCTTCAGGGTGATAGGCTGCTGAGTCATCAACCCAGTCTGGAGTGGGTGGTGTAGTGAGCCAAGGGGGTGGCAGGCAGGGGAGGCACTGTGCTCTGGCATGGAGGATGGGAACCTGTGTGTGATGCAGGCACCTGAGCCCCCGGCACACCTGGCCAGAGCCGCCATTGCCTGAACTCCTGAGGACACAGGAGCCCCACCTGGGGTGGATCTGGGCCTGGGGGAACATTCCTGGAGGTGCCCCCGGAGGTGGCAGGGGTGAGGCCTGCGTGAGTGACCTCCTTGCCATGATAAGCCCCAGAGCCAGCCCTCTGCCTCTCCAGAGAAGTTGCCGACGGGAGTCTGGGCCGTGCCCACACTGTTTTAAAATATTTTATGCAATAAACTCCTCAGGAGTGGCCCCAGGACATGTGTGCCATGTATCTGAGAGACTGCTGTGTAATTCTGTGATCTGCAGTAAAGACCTGCTCTTGGGCAACCCCTTTGGGTCCCCTCCCACTGTGGAAGCTTTTCTGTCCTCAATAAATCCTACTTTGTCACTTAAAAAAAAAGACCCGCTCTTTCTAACCACCAGTCTGGTATCTCATCTTCCACTGTCACTGCTTGCAGGAAGGCCACCTGCTGTCATCTGGTAGGGCCCCTCTCCTGTTAGACCCTGGCATGGGGAGGGCTGGGGATCATGGCAAGCACTTGCAGGCAGGCCAGGGGCTTGCGTGCCAGGTGGGCAGGGAGGAGAGGGCGCGCAAGCACTCAGGATCCTTGTGGGGTCGGATTTCCTTGGGGAGATTTACACAGATGCCCACATTTAACCCCTGAAGCTGATCCCACCACATGTGGCTTCTTTCCTGGCCCTCAAATGTCAGTGTATAGACCATGGGCACTGCTGTGAAGCCTCCAGAACATGGGAGAGATTTCACTAGAGAAATAAAGGAGAGGAGGGACTCAGAAGGGTGGGCCATCTGGGCAGGGCCCCTGGTTTATAGGGCTCAAAACAGTCTGCCTGGCTGTGGGGAGAAGCCCAGGGGCCCTCCCAGGGAGGTCTGCCACCATCCGTTGTAGGAACGGCAGAAGGAAACATGAATTCTCAGGGAAATTGGGACTGGAAAATGCGACAGAAACACACAGGCAGGGCTGCAGTCCCGTACTCGACCCCTTGCAGCCTATATGGGGGGCACCCCCCACCACCGTGAGCCGCAGCTCCCCCAGGGCCTCACCTCCCTCCAGGGCAGTAGGTGTGGGCCAGAGAACTGAGTTTGAGGGGGGTAGGAGGTGGGGGAGTAGTGGGCTATGGCAGGTGGCCTCACCCCTCTCCTCAGCAGAGCACCTTCGAGGATGAGGATGCCACCCCTTCTCCTGTCTGCTGGGAGGAGGTTGGGAGGCTTGGCCACCCTAGCCCAACCCAGAATTCAGCTCATGGTGAGAGTGGTCCTGACAGTGATGAGTGTGCTCCATGCACATGCTCAGTGCATCTCAGTTAACCTTCCCAGCAACCCTGAGAGTGGACACCACTATCCCATGTCTACAGAAGATGAACCAACAGAACTGGAGAGAGCCCAGAATGAAAGGCCAGCAAGGGGCAGAGCTGGGCGGCACCCCCAGTGAACCCTGTCGAGGGATGTGACCCCACCAGCTGCTGCCACCCTGGTGGGCTTGCTGGATGACTGAGTAGAGGGTTGATTCCAGCCATTGTTTTTGAAGCTTTGGGGCACCACAGACTCCAGTGCTCAGTTCTGCCGCATCCCTGTTCTGGAGACCCCAAGATGCCACCAGGCCCGGCACGATGTGGACTCACTGGCAGGGGGGAGGTGTGGCAGGCCTTGTGAGGATTGGAACACCGAGGCAAGGGAGCTGAAGGAGAGTGTGGCTTCATCCAGCTCAGCCCTCGGGGAGGGGACCCTCATCCCCAGTAAATGGCCTGAAGCAGACTGGCACATCACTGGGTGGATATGACACCTGGGAGTGGGTTGCATGGCTCAGGCCACTCAGATGCCTCCCAGGGAGAAGCCCCAAGGCAGAGGGCCCCGGGCCTTCAGGAGGTTGCTTCGAGCTTACCCTGGGGCAGACTGGATGGCACCCCCCCCTACAGGATAGGGGCCGTGGTAGGGCAACCCAGCCAGAAGCTGGCAGGGAGGCTCCTGTCCCCACACCCCACCACCCCAGCCCTGCCGCCCTCCCACCTGGAGACAGCCAGGTGTGGTCCAGATCCCAGAGGTGGGAGTGGGGTGGCGTCTCTGCTCCTGGAGCAGGCCCAGCCCAGGGGAACAGGAAGCCAAGACACCAGGATTGCCTCTCACACTGCAGCCCAGTCCCAACCAGGAGGAAGTTCTGCTGGCACTCTGGCCGAGGCCTCCCTTGGTATGTTGTTGGGCAGGAAACGGTGATGTGGGGCAGCTGGGTGGGAGCACGGACAGGGGGTGCCGGGCCCACGTGTGCCTGGGGTTGCCCTGCGCAGGGCGGGGAGGTGGGAGTGTGGTAGAGAGGGGCTGAAAACAGTTAAAATTATTCCGTTTTAAAAATCAACCTGCAAGCTCCAAACCTGCTAGACATGGGGCATCAGAAATCCAAATGGTCACAGGCTGCTTTCTTGGAAATGCAAGATAGTAATTGATTCACAACCTTACCCCCCTCCACCCTCTCTTTGTGAAGTTATCAGTTTACAACCCCTGCTTGTCATGTATAACCTGGAGACAATTTGTTCTTTGAAAATTTTGTTTTGCTAGATACCACTTTGCAAATTCCAAAGAAAAATGTATAGCCATACAACCCGACCCCCTCCCTTACCTAAACTAACAGTTAAAACCCCTCTCCTCTTTCTCTGGGTTGCTCAGCCTTGGAGCATTAGCCCACTGAGTTGCACCAGTGCTAATAAACTGCTACTTCCTAAGATAGCCTTGGTGTCACAATCTCTCTGTTTTCCCACATTTCAACCTGAAGAGGTGACATTTGCAAGGTGAGAAATTAGAAAGAGGAGCAGTTTTGGCAGTCATAAGGATAAAGATATTTGGACATGTCTAATTTGTGGCAGCTGAGAACTAAACTTGACCTTTGTTTTTTTAATTCAAATTCCTAAGAGTCTTGGGGGTCACTGTCTAATAAGGACTCACCGGACAGGGTTTTATTACCCTATATACTACTGGTTGTTTTCCAACCTGACTGTGCATAATATCACATAACAAATACAGAAGGAAGTCAAAGTATTTTATGGCCCTGCAAAGCCTCTCTTGGGCATGCTCAGACTCCTGGAACTTTTTGAGACACTTGTATCCTCTCTGAAGTGCGCCACATGTAGAACTTGATTTACATATCAACAAACCTGTCGTTTTCTGCCCTCTTGTCTCAACAGAGCATCTCTACTGATTTCTAAAATTCCTTAGATAAGAACTACAAATTACAAGTCAAGAAATCTTTGAATCCACTTATAACTTGAAAACCCCCACTTGGAAATGCCCTTCCTTCATAGAAAAAACCAGTGAAGATCTCTCATGTATTGAGTTATGGTTTCTTGTAACTTCTGCTTTTCTAAAATATATATATATATATATATATATATATATATATATATATATATATATAAAACCCAGCTACCATTTGACCATGGGGGGCACACGTTCTCAGGACTATCTTAGAATGGGTGTTCCTGGGCCTAGGTCCTCAAGTTTGATTCAGAATAAACCATCTTAAAATATTTTATGGAGTTTAGTATCAACACAGCTTTAAGAGCTCACTTGTGGCAATGGTCTCTGCTAACCAACTTCACGTGCTTGTGTTATATTGAATTTTATAGATTGTGCTCTATTAAACATGTAACAAATATTGTAGCTTTTAATAAGGTATATTAAACATTAATTTACATGCAGTGCACTTAATGTATGTTATTGCTACATAATCTAGCGTCTTTCTTTTTTAGAACTAGCTGACCTCCCTCTTTGCTATTCTGGATAATCATTTACAATAGTTAAATAAATAAATCCTAATAAATTCCTACCTAGTTATTCTGCTCACAGGGCTCAAGCAATAGGCAGCCCTTTTGCAAGTCAGTGCCTGCAAATAACTGAGCAACCTCTGTTGGCTTTCTCAGTAGGGTTGTAGTGTTGAAATCCTAAAGACCCCTAAAAGGAAGTCACTGTATCCAAGAGGCAAAATGGCCAGGAGGCAACGGATGAGGTTTGGGTTTTATTCAAGAACTTATGTACAGGAAAGGTGGTCTAAGAGTGACAGCTGGACAGGAAAGAACCCCTTTTGATGGTAAGAGGCACACAGATTATATAACATCTTACATAGGATTGGCATGGGGTTAAGGTGAAAAGGGTTGGGTTTTCAGGCATAGTGTGAAAACATGCTTACAGAGTGAAACTCCAACTCAAAAAAAAAAAAGAAAACATGTTTATATATACATCGCATATACACAAAATGGCTTCAATTTCTCTCTGGGAGTGAAATTTTAGTGTGACAATGAGCTAAAGGTGAACTAAAGGTAACTGAAGATTATGGTCATTGATCTAGGAATGCCTAATCTGATCTGAACCAATCTGGAGGGGCCAACTGCTTCAAGGAAGGGTGGGCAAGAAAACTTATTACACATAGCTGCAAGATGTGGTCAGCAGGTGCAGAGAACAATTCACCCACAACCTCAGCATGACCTGCATGCCCAGGTGTAGAGCCTGAGAGGAAGGGGACTTCCAGAGTTGTCCACTCCCAGGATCTCTTCCCAGGCTCCAACCCCCTGGTTGGGGCCATATCCAGGGTGTGCCCATGTTGTCATGGAATGTGTTTCACCCTACAGGGGTTTGTGTTTCTATTACATGGAGGAGGGTGCCCACTGAAACCATTCAGGGTTACTTGGCTACTTGGGCTACCTGGGCATGCCAGTGCATGTGCAGGGATGTCAGCAGAATAAATTCATGTGGAAAGTGAAGATTTAAATTTCAAGCAGCATGTTGAGAGTACTAGGTACATGGTCATAGGCCCTTGAGGTCTTCATCTGTGTTCCCAGGCAGTCCAGCTAATTTAGAGTGCCTTGTCTCCAAGAAAGTATAGAGAGGGAGCTATAAGGTACACTGACACACACACACATACACACACTTTGATCAATTGATTTTAATATCCACAACTGGAGTGGTTGGATAATATTTTAAGGACTATAATTAGCAATCTATGTTCCAGAGGCAGCTGGGCCAAGGTTTCCAATATTGCCATTTGCATCTGTACCAGCAGGTGAATTAGCATAAAATGCATTAGAAATATTTTTCCCCTGATGAACAGATGGTGTTCATGATTTACAGCTGGCTAGAAATATTGTTCAGGAACCTCTGCCTTGCCAGTTATGTGCTGGTCTGGAACTCCACATGGTCCTAATTCCCATTTCCTTAATGAAAGATCCTAGGATCTTTCCCCAGATTCTCTGGGAAGATTAATCTTAGGGGATGCTGTTTTATACATTGGAGATGACCTTGCATGCAAGGGGCTATGGTAGTAAATAAAAGAATGGACCAGAGACTTCATGAAACTTACTATAATAGTATTGGTATAGCTGCACCACAAGTAACAAGGCACCAACACAATGAGAATCAAATACTGAGTCCTTTTAATGCTAGCGGTTGAGAGAAGGCTCATGCCAAAAAAGACTCTCAACTCTGAATGAAGCAAGCAAGGGGTTTATATAGCAAAAACCATAAGGTTACAGAGTGTAGTTCTGGGTAGAGAACAAAGGAAATTTTTTTTCAAAGTACAGGTCATTAAACCGTGGGGGGTGGGGGGGGTATAAATTAACCACAGGGGGAAAATGTAAATTAACTGCAGGGGGAAGGTATAAATTAACATAGTGTGACAGAACAGTTTCAGGAATATAGCCTTCCAGGGGAGGGAACGGAAAAGTTATAAATTGCAGGACATGATTTATGGCCTACTGGAAAGGTTAGAGCAGTCACATGGAGGAGAGGTGAGAGGGGGAACTGGAAGACAAAATGGAAGAATTACTACAAAGTGGAACCTTGATTAGGTCACTAACTTAGGTCACAGCCATTTTATTCCCTCCTTTTAGTTGTTCATGAGTGAGAGTATTGACTCATTTATCATGGAAAGAGGGTTGTAATGGGCCCTCATATACATGAGTTTTAAAGATGTGATTCATTGTTTAATGAACTGGACTATCCAACTTAATATACAGGGCCCAATGAGCAGGCCAAGAAGGAGAAGCAGGGGCTGGCTAGACCTGTAATTACAGTGGTTAGCCATGGGTTCTAATCAAATAAGATTGGAAACCAGGATTTGTTACTTTCTATTTCCTTTTTCCTTTTGTCCAAATTTTCTTGAACCTTTTGGAGGGTGTTTTTAATGACTCCTGATTTATTGGCATAGAAACAGCATGATTCCCCTAGTGCTACACAGGGTCCTCCCTGGGACAGGAATAATAAATCTAGACCTTTGTAATTTTGGAGTACAACTTCCTCTAAGGATGCAACTTGGTCATGGAACTGATCCATGGCAGATTGAAGATTTCCTATGTCTGCATCCATTTCTTGAGCCAGGTTGGATAAACCTAGTTCACTACGGACTAGGGCTGTGGTGCTGTTCCAGCTACACTGAGGCCTATTAAGGCAGGTACTAACAAAAGGGCAGTGTGTTTCCAATGAGCAGTCGGGAGGCCAGGAGGAGTCAGCAAAAGGGTTCCCTCAGGGCCACTATAAACATATAACTGGGGAAGTACATGAATGGTGACACATAAGGTAGGTTCATTGTTTAACTTATCGGTGGTAATACATTTTGTGAGTCCTGCAGAGCATGCTAACCAAGTGTTGGCAGGGGCCACATAAGCCTTGGATTCTGCATGGCTAAGGTGAGAGACAGAACTATTTCAGGAATGTTATAGCCCTTCAGGGAAGGGAACAAAAACCATAAATTGCGGGACATGATTTATGGCCTACTGGAAAGGTTAGGGCACTCACACGAAGGAGGGATGAGAGGGGGAACTGGAAGACAAAATGGAAGAACTACTACAAAATGAATTTACCTTGGTTGGGTCACTGACTTAGATCACTAGCAGCCATTTCAGTATCTATGACTATTTTTGTGCTTGCTGGCTAAGAAATATGTGCTAACATTACAGAATTGTGTTTGGGTTTTGTTTTACTGTAAAATATGCCTGGTGTTCAGGTTGTGTATGAGGAGGCATCAAATTCTTGGGGGCTATAAGTATTTACTAAGAGGAACATGGGAGTTGTTGAATGAACATTGGTTTAGGTCTCATTGCAGGATTCCTGGGCAGGCATATCTGCAGAATTGTCTGTGGGTCATTAGACTTTAGAAAGAACGAATTAAGGGATGCTGTGGTGTCAAAAGAGGCATGGCAAGGATCATCTAGGCCTGGAAAGACAGCAGGGTCTAGTTGGCCCCGAGGAATCTGCTTCCCATGTTGTGGGACGTGCATAAACTTACTGCTACAAGTGAGGCAAGAAAAGCAACACTACTCTTGGCATCTCTAATGTCAGAGGACCATGAGGGGGTGGGCACTTGAAAGCACCACTGTGCTCCAGAAAACAGCTAAAGGGGTGTCATATGGGCAGAACCAGAGAGAACAAGTGATCAGAATATTAGCAGGTGAGTGTCATGACAATGCCAGGACCAGATCGAGTGACAATGGGAGCAACAAAGTTCAACAGAAAAGGAAATGACCAACACCAACTATCCAACTTACTTTCCTGCTCAACCGAGGAACATCCATCAGGTTAATGGACTTTTGGTGAAGCTTCTAGCAATGAGAGCAGGCTAACCAAGAAAAGATGGCAGAGGAGAGAGAGGGGTAGAAGGAGAATTGGAAAGGAGGGAAGAAGACATACGAGTGGCCAATGGATACATGAAGAAATGGTCAACCTCAGTAGTCATCAAGGAGATGCAAATTAAAGCTACACTGAGATACCACCTAACTCCAGTCAGAATGGCCATTATCAATAACTCAAAACATAACAGATGCTGGAGAGGAGCATCTGTGAAAAGGGAACACTTCTACACTGTTGGTGGGAGTGTAAACTAGTACAGCCTCTGTGGAAATCAGTGTGGTGATTCCTAAAAGTTCTACAAATTGGCCTTCCATGTGACCCCGCAATACCCCTGCTGGGGATATACCCAGAAAAACTCAAGTCACTCTATGAAAAAGATATCTGCACACATATGTTTATCGCAGCATGTTCACAATAGCAAGATCATGGAACCAACCGTGCTGTCCATCAAAAGAGGACTGGATTTTTAAAATGTGATACATATACACGATGGAATATTATGCAGCCATAAAGAAGAACAAAATCATAAATTTTGCAGCAATCTGGATGGAATTGGAGTTTATAATACTGAGTGATCTTTCACAGAAACAAAGATCTGGTATCCCATGTTCTCACTCATAAGTGGACCGTAAACAACTACCATAGTAGTATAAGAA
The DNA here is from genome assembly GCF_000164805.1 of Carlito syrichta. Lineage (NCBI taxonomy): Eukaryota > Metazoa > Chordata > Mammalia > Primates > Tarsiidae > Carlito > Carlito syrichta. Next base: position 58,244 of record NW_007021459.1, read on the forward strand.
AAGGATTGACAGTGGCGGGAAACTATGGGGGGGGGCAGGGAGGGGTAGGGAAGTGGGATTGACAGTAGTCAATATCTGTCTGGGGAAGCGGGGGGCACACCTCATCAACAAGGGCACCTGCACAATGAATATTTGTATACTTAACCCTTAATTGTACCCTGCAATTTAGAAATATATATATATAATTTAAAAATTTCTATTCATCTCAGCAAGAAAAATAAAACTCTGAATTAGAAATTTTACACTGTACAGTGGCTGAATTTTTTTGGTGGGGGGAGGAGTCAGGGTCTCACTATGTCATCCAGGCTGGAGTACAGTGGCATGATCCTGGCTCACCACAGCCTTGAACTCCTGGGTTCAGGTGATCCTTCCCTCTCAGCCTCCTGAATGGCTGAGACTACAGGCGTGTGACACCATGCCCAATTAATTTGATTTTGTAGAAACTAGGTCTTGCTGTGTTGCCCATACTGGTCTCCAACTCTTGGCCTCCAGCAATCTCTTCCTCCACCCTCACCCCAGCCCCCAAAGTGCTAGGATTACAGGTTTGAGCTACCACACCCATCCATTCGCTGGAACTTAAAAAATAGGAAAAACAAAAATAAAAATAAAATCCCACAAAAACAAACAAACAAAAATGATTTATGCAACAAGATCACTGGACTGAGAATACCAGAAAGGCAGAAATATTTTCGTTAGACAGATTGGGGTTTATGAAGTTCATGATATTATGTGTACTTTCAAGAGAAACAACATACTTTGTGTCACACATCTGAGTGTTAACCATACATATTTCTGTATTAACTGCTCAAGTATCCATCATAACAACGGAATAAACTCTCTTTTCTTTCTCCCTAACCTTTCAATCTGTTTGCATGACTCTGCCTGCAATTAAATGGGCTTTCCTTTGTATTTTGTTTTCATCTACGTTGCAGGAAAATTTTATTTCTTAAATCCTTGCTTCTTCCACTCAAGACAATATTGTGTATGTGCCTTAGCTTATATTTTGACATAACATTCCAGACTCTTTTTTAAATACCAAGTAATAGATAAAAATATACATGTTTTTATTTGTTGTAGTAACAAACAGATGTTTATACCTTTATTTGTAGTTAAATTTTAGTTGATATATACAAATAGAAAGAACACAAATTCCTTGAGGGTAGAAAATCTGTCTTGTTTATTGTTGTATCACTACTAGATGGACATATCTATCCATGAAATTCAGTAAATATTTATTAAATGATTATATTTTAGTTACTAGAATGCTGTTTTACTGTTTCCACTTTTTCTCATGGCTTAGCTTTTGTCTGTGTCATTGTGGCCTGGCCAGGATGGATACAGCAGAAGGTCAGGTGCTGGAGATATTGTCTCAGCAACAAGGCAGATGACAGAGTTCCAGTGAGTAGTTTGAAGCAGGGTGGTGTCCAAGGTTGCCTGAAACTACCTCTGGGCACTTTGGAGGAAATAGACTAGCTCTGGGAGTCCAGAATGAAGAAATAGGGAGCGTTAGCTTGTGGGTATGGCACAGCACATAGACACCTGGGGCTGTAACATGTGTTCTTTTTGGAGTCTAAGTCCACCATGCCAGTGAGTAAGATTTATTTGTTAAGTCTCAGTTTCTGGAGAGGGGGTGTGACAAAAGCACCATATGATCTTAGGAACTCAGAAGCAGAATCCAAGATAGTAAGACAGTTCCATTCTGAGGCCAGAGGAGGATTGGGAATGTGGGTGTCTATGCTGTCTTAACAGAATATGTAGCTTCAGACAGAAAGGAAGCCGTGATGTAGGACCCAGTCATCAGCACTGTCCTTCAGCCAGTAATAAGAGTAACCAACCTCAATGAATGATGAGTGGAAAAGCCTAAGTGCTCTCTTCCCCAAAGTGTTTTGACAGGTAGGTGGTGGGTGCGGGTCCCAACTGTTAAACCTGGGACTTAAGGACATGGTAATGCACACTTGGAACGATTAGTTCACTTCCTTTTTCCTTCTCCCTTTGCAACTCTTTCTTTTCTATCTCTTTATATTTTTTCTATTTCCTATCCCTCCCTCTTCTCCCTTCAAACTTCTCTTTCCCTTTTTTCTCTTTCTTTCCTCTCACATGAAGGTTATCATTTTGTAAAAATGTTATAAATTCTGTACCTAATATTTTATGATACAAGAAAAGAAAATTCAATCTATAAAGATAATAAGAAAAAATCTGGGATTTCTTGGTTTTGGGTGATAAAATTGAGAAAGAATGTAGTTTTTCTGCTAAAATGATAATCTGTGAATATGTTTACTTTAGTCAGTCAGACTTTGGGTAACCAAACAACATGCACATACACAGCACAACTGAGAAAATATGGAAGCCAAAGGTAAATTATATTTGCTTTATTGTTCTTGTGAAGAAAGAAAAAAAATCATAGCACAGGTTTGTTTATTTTTTGTTTTACTTTTAAATTAGCTATAGAAGGACAGTTAACTTCAAATGAAAAGCATATTTCTATTTTTTGGAAACTACATTCTTTTCAGTGACTTGAGATACATAGCAAATTCATATGTTTTTTCCCTTTCATTGGATTAATATGATTTCTTGCGAGTATATTGATTAGAAACAGTACAAAATATTTTTATAGTGTTGTGTCAATCAAATATTTGTTTGCCATTTGAAGACCAATTCCTTAAGCCAAAAGAAGATCAGACCGGAGAGATAATGTTAGGTCCTTTTGGTTGCAAGAAAAAAGACTCATTCAGGTTATCTATGCAAGGGTAAGTTTAGGGATGGAGACAACAGGAGTCTCAGCCAAACGTCCAGTCTCCAAGGGAACCCAGGGAAAAAGAGATAAGAAATGGAAGTGCCAGTGCAGCTTTTCTGAGCAGACTCCCTCTCTGCTTTCTCATGACAGAGTTGCTTCTCTGTCATTGGAATGAAGCAGCAGCCTTCCATGTTGCTTTTCTGGCTGCCACCAACACTCTCTATTCTAGATGTTTCTCTACCTTCTTCTGTCTTAGTTTCTGATCACTCATGATTATTATTCTTCATGACTTCTACCGCCTCATAACATCTATAAAGAATCTTCTTTCTATATGTCTTTGGTTTTCTGATGAATGTCTAACAACCAACTCTCTAAGTTGTGTATGTAATATATATGTGTTTGTTATAAATGTTACTGACCTAAAGAATGAATATCACACAATTTACAAACTATAATACAATATACAGTACTCTATATTGTAATGTGATAGAGCCAGTTACATCTTACAAAATGTTCAGTATTTTAGAAAAGTTGTGACAAATGAGTGTAGTTCCTAAAAATTTGATATTTTCATTTACACTAAAGAATAAGGGGAAAGTAAAACAACAAAGACGTGTGTCATAACTTCACTTGTTCATTCATGACATGAGCAACTTCTTTGTTGAGTTAGGTGATTTAGACGTAACCTCCATTTTTCATGCTATTTACAACAATAGGCAACAAGCACAACATTTTAAGTGTAATCGGCTTTATTGGCAGTTTTGCCATCAATTTCTAAAATCTAGACAACCAACAAAACAGATTGATTCCTTTTCCACATAGGTCAGAATCTGGAGCCTGTTCTTGAGCTTTTGTGCCAGGTTCCTACTTAAGCCTTAGATGACCTAGTCTTAGCTCGGGTGCCTACTCTAGTTTCTTCAGAAGGGAGAGGCTATGTTGAGTGCCTCAAGATATTCTTCCAGCGGAAGGAGGAGAACGGGACACTCATGGATGAGATTTACAGGTGTGACTGGTACATTGAGAGCACACGGATGGTCAGGGCCAGTATACTGAGAAATTACTTCATTACAGAAGTGCAGTTGTTGGAGGACTGACAGTACATACTGCAGGGTCCTGCTCACAGTTGACTGTCCATGCATTTGTGTTTGGAGTGAAGAAACCAATGAATGAGAAATAACTATCCCTCACTTAGTTTTTAAAGCATGCTTTAGATCTCATTGCACTACTTTTGCCCCCCTCATTTAATGCACAAATTTTCCTTTCAAATTGATTGTCATTTCCTACTTTATGTGTTATTTTAATCCATAGGTGAGACTTGAAAATACAGAAACAACTTCTATAGGGAGTTAAATTTCTCGAAAGTGGTAGTATCTGTAAGTATGTAAGACTATTTCAGTTAAAAAAATACACACACATGCACAATAGAGATTGCATCTTAGAGTGTTGTTCTATCTTGAATACATTGCTTCTTTACAAAGTTCTTGAGCAGAAATGTCACATGTTACATTGGTTAAAGCATGGTTGTGTTCTTAAAATTTGAGAAGAATTCATTTTTAAGCGTGTATGTATTTAAATATATGTGCTACTTCTATTTAACTAAGTGTGTGTGTGTGTGTGTGTGTGTGTGTGTGTGTGTGTGTGTGTGTGTGCCCAAGATGGGTGTGGAGGCCAGGTGCAGGGATCACAACTGTCATCCCAGCACTCTTACAGGATGGCCTGATCCCCTGGGTTCGAGACAAGCCTGGGCTCCTTGCTGAGACCTTGCCTCTACAAGAAGCCAAAAAATGATCTGGGCATGGTGGCACATGCCTGTCGTTCCATCCACTTGGGAAGCTGCAGCAGGAGGACTGCCGGAGTCTATCTGGCAGAGGCCATGATGGATGA
>NW_007021459.1:62881-71792 GCF_000164805.1 Carlito syrichta
GTGTGTGTGTGTGTGTGTGTGTGTGTGTGTGTGTGTGTGTGTGTGTGTGTGTGGGGTTTGATTTTTGTCAGAGTGGAGCTTGGTGACCTACTGATAATTTTTCTTTCTCTAACATTCTTTCTGTTTCTCAACATAATCCTTCCTAAACATCTATCGAGCATTTACTATGCCCCAGACACAAGAAACGTGATGCAGTTTTCATCTAATTCTAACATAAAGTAAGTCTGTGACTGCTGTACTTATAATTCAGCTGGTGAGATGTAAGTAAATTGAATACTATTGTTTCCTTGATTAGACAGCAGTTTTCAATCATTTTTTGCAAGCAACTGATACAGTTTTTCAAATTTCACACTGTGTCTGTTTTCTTCTGCAGTAAGTTTTCTTGGCAGGTATTAATAAAAAAAATCATTATTTCATTTGGCTATAGACAATTCATAGCTTAAGATAGTTTTCTCATAAGAGCACACTCTAATTACAATGCGTGAGAGTTTTTCTTTTCCAATACTGTCAGTAAAAACTTACAGTTCACTGAAGAAAGAAAATCAAGTGATAAACAGTAAATAGTATATTAACCTGCAAACTATATTTGTTATCCTTCACCAGTAAGAAGGAAATAAAAATTTGGGATTCCTGAGTCATGATCTCAGCTGTGATGCCTCTAGCCTGTTTCTCAAGGGGTTAGTTTTCTGTTTAATGCAAACACAACACTACATACAGGACAGGGTTGTTTTGGAAAAAAAATGTCATATCATTGAGATCATTTTGAAAAATTAAGAGTGTATGCATGCATCATGATCAGGAGCAGACCTAATTTTTATAGATTGCTACTTAGAAATAAGGTAGATACAGGCCCTTAATAGGCTGATATATTATAATTTATACTCGTCTGTGTCCTCTACTAGATTAGAGGCTAAATTTCTTCATTTTTATCCACACTCCACAATGCAATGCACAGGACTGAGCAGGTGTTCAATCCATGTTAGTTGTATGAATACAACTGGGAAGAGATGAGGAAAGAGCATTCTTGATGGTATCATAATCTGACTATTATACAGGACGGAACTAACTTTCAGTCATATTTAAAGAAAAAGGTAGACACAGCTAAGAGGTAGCTGGGTCATTGAGTTTCCTGTGTCTCAAACTATGAGATTGGAAGAGTTTTGGCTCTTTCATTTCACTTTTTCTTTTCTTTTCTTTTTTTTCTGTAAATGGTTACAGTAAATCACAGAGAAGGATAAATTCTGGCAGTATTATCTTTGTTAGTTGTTTTAAGTCTTCATTGACTGAGATGATGTATTGAACTGATTTGATATTAAGCATTTTTATGCACAGCAAAGAGATGAAACTTGTTTGCCCAGTTTTAACTAGTCATGAGTCCTCCAGAGGAGAAATACTAGTACTTTCAACTTAATAATATGTTCAAAGTATTGGAAAGACTGCTCTTTTATTATTTACTTTTTTGGGGATTAGAAAATATAGTTTATTTAAAAGTAAATTAGAGAGAGAGAGAGAGAGAGAGAGAGAGAGAGAGAGAGAGAGAGAGAGAGAGAAGAGATTCACTTTCCCTAGGTAGGGAAGGGGGCCAAAGCTAGGAAACATAGAGACAGCCTTAGCTCAAAAACACATGACCACACGAGTGTAGTAAGGCAATGATGTTGATGATCTAGCAATGGTCTGGCAATGGCCTGGCAATGGCCTGATCATTTACTTCTTTTAACTACTCATAACATGATAATTAGACATGGTTGTTCTTACATGATCTTCTATTTCCTGTGGCTCAATAATGAAATAGCTTTGTGAAAGTCTACATGCAAGTGCAGACTGACATCACTTGTTTGAAAAGGGAAATTTGGTTGTATATTTCACTTTTTCAGCATAAGTCATATCTTCCCCTGGAATGTGTCTTTTGTGGCTGGCAACATGATTTCACATTTGCATTGTACTTGAAGTCTGAAGGTGCCTTTATACATGAACTTCATTGAAAATAGCCCCAGGAGAGAGGGACAATAGGTATTAGCATCATGTTTCAAGTGCTCAGAGGTTATTTTGACCTAATATCCAATTAACATATTTAATGAAGTTAGATTTGGCTTTTTTGTGTTGACATTTCTGCCACCTTTTATTCTGGGAACAAACAAGTGGATTGCTATAACCATGCTAAATGATATCATTAGATCTCAGGCAAGCACTCTCATGAAATGATTGCAATCTTCCTTGCTCACAGAGAGGAAGCCTTCTTCATGTATTACAGAATAAATGCTGGATAACAGAAAAAAGTTAGAGATATTTTAAAAATTTTGTTAAGATAGAAAAACACCCTTCTGATGAGGAAAATGCATAACATAGAATGCTGAAGAGAAAGATCTTCATAGCTTGGGTATATATGCTTGTTCAGTATAAGTATTTCATATAATTTTTTATAGAATAACCTATATCTTATGGGGCTGGGGAAGGGAATAATTAAGCTATATATTTATAATGCATGACCTCTTTCTTCGGTGGTTATAGTTTATTGAATTCTGTTGGAGTTGGGACCAAGTTCTAACCAAGAGAGGAAAAATAGGAAAGAAGATTCTAGAGAGGGATCAGTACCTTTAGGGAGCAATGCATATTGAGATAGCATAGGGTAAGAGAACATATTTAATAAAAAGGAAAATTGTCATGATTTTTATAAGAGAACAATACAGAAAAATAAGCACCAATAAGCTAAATTTTTATTTATTTAATAGTTGATGTTGAGGATAACTTTGTTCTTTTTTACATTTTAAAGATGTGGGGTACAATTCAGGGTTAGGTATACAGATGTTCATTATGAAGGTACACTTGTTGATGAAGTGTGTCCTATCCCTCCCCCAGCAGATTCCCACTACTGCCAATCCTGTTCCCCTACCCCAGCAATTTCCCACTACTGTTAATCCTTTTCTTATAGTATTATGACAATTGTTCTAAGTCCACTTATGAATGAGAATATGTGATAATTAGTTCTTTGTTTCTGTGGTAGATCACTCAGTATTATTGACTCTAAGTCAATCCAAGTGGCTGTGAAGTCTATAATTTTGTCCTTGTTTATGACTGCATAATATTCCATCATGTATAAGTACCACATTTTTTTGTCCAACCCTCTTTCGATAGGCAGCACAGTTGGTTCCATGTTTTTACTATTGTGAACAATGCTGCAGTAAACATGCATGTGAAGATACCTTTTTCATAGAGTGATCTGAGTTCCTCCAGGTATACTCCCAGTAGAGGGATTGTGGAATTGTATGGGAGGATGATTTTTAGATCTTTTACAAATCGCCAAACTGTTTTCCACAGAGGTTGTATTAGTTTACACTTCCATCAACAGTGTAGAAGTGTTCCCTTTTTCCAACATCTTCTTCTGCATCTGTTGTTTTTTGAGTAATTGATGAAGGACATTCTGACAGGAGTTAGGTGGTACCTCAGTGTGGTTTTAATTTGCATTTCTTTGATGACTAGTGAGGCTGAGAATTTTTTCATGTATCTGTTGGCTGCTCATATGTCTTCTTTTGAGAATTGTCTGTTCATATACTTTGCCCACTTTGTAATGGGGCTGTTTATTTCTTTTTGGCACATTTGAGTTCCTTGTAGATCCTAGATGTTAGGCCTTTATCAGATATACAGTTCGAAAATATTTCTTCCCAGTCTGTGAACTGCATCCCTGCTCCCTTGATGGATTCTTTGGCTTTGCAGAAGCTTGTTAGTTTGATGACATCTCACCTGTCTATCTTATCTCGTGTGGCACGGGCACTTGGTGTTCTGATCAGGAATTGGTTGCCAGTACCAACTTCCATAAGAGTGTCTCCTACATTTTTTAAGGTTCTTACAGTTTGAGATTTTTTGTTTAGGTCTCTGATCCATTTGTAGTTGATTTTTGTGTATGGGTATAGTTGGGGTCCTGTTTCAACCTTCTGCATATGGTCAGCCAGTTTTCCCAGCACTGTTTACTGAGTAAGTTCTCCTCTTCCCAGTGGTTGGTGGTGGAGGCTTTGTCAAAGATGAGTTGATTGAGAAATTGAAGTTTTGCCTTTGGAATCTCAATTCTATTCCATTGGTCTATATGCCTGTTCTTGTACTACTACCAGGCTGTTGTTATTATTGCAGCTTTATAATAAAGTTGAAAGTCTGGGAGTGTGATACCTCTTGCTTTGCCTTTTTTGCTGAGGATTATTTTGGCTACTCATGGTCATTTATGTTTTCATATGAATCCCTGTATTGTTGTTTCTAGGTCTGCAAAGAATGTTGCTGGTAATTTGATGGGTATTGTGGTAAATCTGTAGATTGCCTTAGGTAGAATGGATATCTTAACAACGCTGATTCTTTCAATCCATGAGCATGGAATATTTTTCCACTTGTTTGTGTCATCTTGATTTTTTTGAGCAGTGTTTTGTAGTTTTCATTGTAAAGGTCTTTCACATATCTGGTTAGGAAGATGCCAAGGTATTTCATTATTATTATTATTATTATTTTGTGGCTATTGTAAATGGAATTGTGCTTTTTATTTGGGTTTCTGTCTGTTTATTATTGGTGTATAAAAATGAGATTGTCTTTTGCAATTTTATACCCTGAGACTTTGCCATAGTCCTTTATCCATGCAAGGAGTTTTTTGACAGATTCTCTTGGGTTTTTGAGGTATAGAAATCATGTCGTCTGCAAAGAGGGATAACTTGATTTCCTCTTTTCCTATTTGGTTACTCATGATCACCTTCTCTTCTCTGATTGCTCTAGCTAGAACTTCCAAAACTATGTTGAACAGGATGGGTGAGAGTGGGCATCCTTGTCTTGTTCCAGTTTTCAGGGGAAATGGTTCCAATTTCTGTCTGTTTAGCTGTGGATTTCTCATTAGATGGCTCTTATTATTTTGAGATATGTTCAATCTATGCCTAGATTTTTTTAGCGTTTTTATCAAGAAGGGGTGCTGGATTTTATCAAAAACTTTTTCTGCATCTAATGATATAATCATGTGGTTTTTGTTTTTACACGTGCTGATGTATTTAATTATGTTTATGGTCTTATGGGTGTTAAACCAGCCTTGCATCCCAGGGATGAAGCCTGCTTGGTCGTGGTGGATGATTTTTGAGATGTGCTGTTGAATCTGGTTTGCTAGGATCTTGTCGAGAAGTTTAGCATCTATGCTCATCAAAGATATCAACCTGTAATTCTCTTTATTTTTGGATCTTTACCTTGCTTGAGTATCAATGTGATGCTAGCTTCCTAAAATGATTTGGGGAGAGTTCCATCTTTCTTAATCATCTGGAATACTTTCAATAAGATTGGTATCAGTTCCTGCATGTATGTTTTGCAGAATTCTGCTGGAAAGCCATGTGGTACAGGCTTCTTTTGTAGGTATTTTTCTTATGACATAGTCAATTTCCTGGATCCTTTAGGGTCTCGATTTATTATTGCTTCAACCTGGGGGGGTTGTGTAATGTCAAAAAGTCCTCCATTTCCTTTAGATTTTCAAGTTTGTTTCCATACAAGTGTACATAGTAGTCTGTGATAATATTTTGTGTTTCTTTAGGGTCAGTTGTGACTTCAGCTTTTGTGTTTCTGATTGAGTTTATTTGTTTTTTTCTCTCTTTTTCTTGGTCAATCTAGCTAGAGGGCTGTCAATCTTACTATCCATTCAAAGAACCAGTTTTTTGTTTCATTGATTTTTTTGGTATTGTCTTTTTGTCTTTTATGTCCTGGATTTGGGTTTTTATTTTGATGATCTGGATTCTTCTGCTGAAGTTAGGGTTTTGGTGGTCTTGCTTTTCCAGCTTCCTTAGGTGACTTGTTAGGCTGTTAATTTGTGATCCTTCCATTTTCTTCATGTGCGTTTGTAGAGATATGAATTCCCCTCTTACTACAGCTTTCATGGCATCCCATAGGTTTTGATAAGATATTTCTTGATTTTCATTTGTTTCCAGGTACTTTTTAATCTATGTTTTGATCCCCCTGTTGATCCAGGAGTTGCTTAGCATCATGCTGTTTTGTGTCCATGTCTTTATGGGTTTTGGGGGAACTTTGTTGGTGTTGGTATTTATTTTTATTCCACTGTGGTCTGAGAAGGTGCATGGCAAAATTTTAATCTTATGAAATTTGTTTATGCTTGATTCATGGCCAAGGATGTGGTCAATCTTACTGTATGCTCTATGTGGTGATGAGTAGAGTGCATACTCTGTGGTCGCTGTGTGGAGTGCTATATATGTATCAATTAAGTCCATTTGGTCAAGAATCACATTGAGGTTCCAAATCTCCATGCTGATTTTTTGTCTTGATGATCTGTCTGGGGTTGTGAGTGGGGTATTAAAGTCCCCAGCTATGATAGTGTCTCCTACTTCCAATCAGTGAAATTGACATCTCCGTGAAGAGGCGGGGATATTTCAGTAAGACGAGAAGACCCTATGGAGCTTCAATTTAACTACTCAACCAGTACTAAAATAACCTAATAGGATTAACACTAAACTGAACATGAGCCGTAAATTTCGGTTGGGGTGACCTTGGAGCACAAAAAACCCTCCGAATGATAATACCCAAGACCTTACCAGTCTAAGTAAAAATCATTTATTGATCCAAACTTATTTTGAACAACGGAATAAGTTACCCTAGGGATAACAGTGCAATCCTATTACAGAGTCCATATCGACAATAGGGTTTACGACCTCGATGTTGGATCAGGATATCCTAATGGTGCAACCGCTATTAATGGTTCGTTTGTTCAATGATTAAAATCCTACGTGATCTGAGTTCAGACCGGAGCAATCCAGGTCGGTTTCTATCTATTTGTTATCTCTCCCAGTACGAAAGGACAAGAAAGATGGGACCTACCTCTACTTGAAGCGTCCCCTATTTAATAGATGAAATAATCTTAATCTAATAAATTAATAAATAATCCTACCCAAGAACAGGGTTCGTTAAGATGGCAGAGCCCAGTAATTGCATAAAACTTAAAACTTTATTATCAGAGGTTCAACTCCTCTTCTTAACAACATGTTTCTAATTAACCTACTAATCCTAATTATTCCAGTTCTCCTAGCCATAGCCTTCCTAACATTAGCAGAACGCAAAGTACTAGGATATATGCAACTCCGAAAAGGCCCTAACATCATTGGGCCCTATGGTCTCCTCCAACCCTTTGCAGATGCCATAAAATTATTTATCAAAGAACCCCTCCACACACTTACATCAACATCTCTACTCTACATCATTGCACCAACTCTTGCTCTATCCCTAGCTCTCATTATATGAATTCCCATACCCATACCACACCCCCTCCTCAACATAAACCTAAGCGTCCTATTTATTCTAGCAACATCTAGTCTAGCCGTATACTCTATTCTCTGATCAGGCTGAGCATCAAACTCTAAATACGCACTAATTGGTGCACTCCGAGCAGTAGCCCAAACAATCTCCTATGAAGTAACCCTCGCAATTATTCTCCTAGCAATTCTCCTAATAAACGGATCCTTTACACTAATAACACTAATTACAACTCAAGAATACTCTTGACTATTTCTCCCCTCCTGACCACTAGCAATAATATGATTTATCTCAACATTAGCCGAAACAAATCGAGCACCCTTTGATCTCACAGAGGGCGAGTCAGAATTAGTCTCAGGATTCAATGTTGAATATGCTGCAGGACCATTTGCCCTATTCTTCATAGCAGAGTACACTAACATTATTATAATAAATGCTCTAACTACCATCATCTTTCTAGGCGCACTACATAACATCTTTACACCCGAAATATTTACAATCAACTTCATAGCAAAAACACTTATCCTCACCTCACTTTTTCTATGAGTCCGAGCCTCATATCCACGATTTCGATATGATCAACTAATACACCTTCTATGAAAAAACTTTCTTCCACTCACACTAGCCTTTTGTATATGATACATCTCAATACCCATCCTAATATGCAGTATTCCACCCCATCTATAAGACAAGAAATATGTCTGACAAAAGAGTTACTTTGATAGAGTAAATAATAGAGGTTTAAATCCTCTTATTTCTAGAATTACAGGAATTGAACCTGTAATGAACAAAATTCTTCGTGCTACCTAATTACACAGTATTCTATAGTAAGGTCAGCTAAATAAGCTATCGGGCCCATACCCCAAAAATGTTGGTTCATATCCTTCCCGTACTAATTAAACCCCTAACTTTATCCTCCATTTTCCTTACCTTATTTTCAGGCACTATAATTACCATATTCAGCTCACACTGACTACTAATTTGAATCGGACTAGAAATAAGTATATTGGCTATCACACCAATCCTAATTGAAAAAGCCAACCCCCGCTCAACCGAAGCAGCTACTAAATATTTTCTAATCCAAGCTACAGCTTCTATACTTCTAATAATAGCCGTAATTACAAATACAAGTTATTCCGGACAATGAACTGCTATAAACAAATTCAATCAAGCATCCTCAATAATAATCTTAATTGCCTTAATACTAAAACTAGGTCTCTCACCCTTTCACTTCTGAGTTCCTGAAGTTACACAAGGAGTATCACTAACATCCGGAATATTACTCCTTACATGACAAAAATTAGCTCCTATCTCAATCTTATATCAAACCCTAGACCTAACACTAAAAATCAGCAAAATCAGATTTTCAAAGAACAGATGGTCCCCAAGATATGCATAACAAGCAGGGGTTGAAACCGATGACTTCATAAAGAGTGAATTGGTCACTATCTTGCATCTTCAGGAAAACCATCCCTGGCTATTTCGTTTTCCTAAGCAAAATCTGCCTGGCAGGTTGTTGGAGCTTGCCGATTAATCTCCAAAATGAATACTTTTAATTGTTATCAGCCCCTCTCTGCCACATTCCCCTCTTTGATGCTCAACCCTTCATGGGTTAAGAGCATCATCTTTAATTTGGTGCATTAACATT
>NW_007021460.1:0-2263 GCF_000164805.1 Carlito syrichta
TAAATAAAGTTCCTGAAGCCATCAGGGCATTACACTGTAGCTGCTTCATTTAATCTAATGGTCCACATTTAGGTAATTTCCATGCATTTTAATCTATTTAATGATCACCTTTCCTGGGTGATTTACAGCACCTGGATGTCTGGGGCTCTGGTACCCAGAAGCCATACTCTGCACAATAAACTCATAGAAAATGCTATTGGAAAACGTATGTTTTGTGTAGATCTGTTCTCATTAAACACCACAATAATATTTGCTGAGGATGCCCATATATCTTACCATATTTAGTAATGAACATTTAACAGGCACCTAAAGAACAAATTTGATCTTAGATCATTTTGCTAAATAATGTAGAATATATTAAGATACTGGGTCCTTCAGTAGAACAGATGGGCACTTATATACAGATCATTTCCTTAGATCTGCATTTTTCTGAAAATTTTGTGGAAGATGAACAAATACAGTAGTTACCTATGCTCCAGGGGACTTAGACTTAATTATATTTACTCACTCAAGGTTCTGAGAAGTCCTGCAAACGGGATATATTTTGCTTGTTTGTGTAGTCTAATGTTTTCCAAACCAAGTTAATCAAGGTAAATGCTTCACCTTGTAACCCTTTCAACATTCTGTAAAACATATGTCAGGAAAGAGAGCCTTAGTCTACATCAAATATCAGACTTTCTTTGAAGAAATAAAACATAAATTTGGAGACAGACATGTCTGGGCTTCTGTCTAGCACTTACAAGCATTGAGATCTCACATCATAAGCTGTTTCAGCTCTCAGAGTCTTGCTTTTACCTTTTGGAAAATGAAGATAATAACAGCTACCTTGTAGGATCATTGTGAAGTTCAAGTGAGAAAACATATGAAAAATGATTAGAGAAGTACCTGGCACATAGTAGGTTTAAATCCATCTTCTTTCTCCACTTCATTCTAGTCTGTGAAATCTCTAGAGGCTAGAAATACATCTATTAATAAATTATTTCTGCTTTCCAGAATATTTGTTTGTTTGTTTGTTTTCAAATGAAAGTCTGGTCTCTGTTTTAGATGGCCCTCTGGACGGATATTTTGGGAAACCCATAAGGAAGATCTTACTGTAAATGAGCACTTACCATATGCCAGATGTTGTGCTTTGTAGTGTCTCATTTAAACATCACAGCAGTCCTATGAAGTGGGCATTTCAGATGAAGTAACTACTTTTACTAGAAGTGTGTGACATGTCTGGAATCACACAGCCAGTGTGAAGTGGCACATAACCTTCTCATTGAGAAGACCTTGTTCTTAACAGTCACTAGGCTATTACTTATCACTAAGAACTTGTAAATTAATTCTCTCACTCTAGAATAGGTTACCCGTCAAGAAGAACTTGAAGGGAAAGAGTGAGTGGAGGAAGGAATGAATGTCCTACAGCCAGAACGTGAACGAGACTTGGAGCAGTCAGATCATGTGTGACAACCAAAAGGGGTCTCAGGTGTTGCTGCTGCGTCACTATTTGGCAGAAGGCTTCCAAATATTGTAAATTTGTCCGAGCCTGGCAAATGGCATGCCACATTAGCCAAAATAAAGTTCAGGGTGATTAATACAGATTAAAATACTATTTTATCTGCCAGGATCTTGTTCATTAAGTATACATAAGAAATGGTAGAAATTTCCCTAGAATTCCATCCTGGTGGCCTGAAATAGCCCTATTATTTCTCTAGGAGTTTGTAGGTTATCATTTAGACCTCTCTGAAATACCATCAGTAAAGGTGAGAGGGATTACAAGAATTTAATTAACTTTGAATAAATAGAAGAGTGGTGATGAGAAAATAATGTTTTGGCGACACAAGTTTGAAACTGAGGATGATTTTAAGTGGATTACAAAAAGCCTTTGAGGAACCTGAGTTCAAAAGTGATGAAAGAGTTATCTTTGAATGTTTAGAATGATGTCATCTTAAACAAACGAGAGATCTGTATTTTTAATCTCGTTATCCCTAACTATAATGACTAAGCAAGAATTTGCAAAGCTGGTTTATATAAATACACCATAAATATTCATCTTATTTATTTAATGAGTTAACATATATTCATCCAATTTATATCTATCATCGATTTACTAATGCCAGGAATTGGGAATTTACTAATGCAAGGAATTTACTAATGCAAGGAAAATGTTCAAAGGAATGAGTCCTCAATGTCTGCTACAGGAAATTTGCTAGACAAAGTGATAATAATAACTCAATGAGATGAACTCCAAGAGAAAACCATGGTGTTTGGAGCCTAGACA
>NW_007021461.1:0-2617 GCF_000164805.1 Carlito syrichta
AATAGCAGGACTGCATTCATGATAGAGACTGTATGGTCTGCAACAGCTATTTCTTTTTGGCCCTTTACATAAAGTTTACATTACGTCATTGTATCATAAGCATTTTAAAACAATAAACTTTATAGACATAGCTAATGGGCTATAAAATATATGTTTAATTATTTTCTTTCAGTAAAATATTGTAGTCAGATTTCTAAAACGCTTAATGATAATTTTCAATTGTCAATCAGAAGATATGGGCATTTGCATTCTCCAGTTTCTAGCATCAATACAGTTTGCAAACTTTCAGTGATATTATTTATAATGAACATTGTTTATCATAAAGTAAATGTAACCTTTTCATTTTTACTCTAAATAAATAAATTTGGAAAAAGTGTTTTTCTGTCATTTCATAGTTTAATAAAATTTTGTCTGTTATTGCTTAAAAACTTTAATTATGTTAAAAATTATTCACTGTGATTTTGTATATATTGGAATATTGGACCCTAACAAAATATATTGGAACCTAACAAAAAAATCCTTGGACATTCTGATAGACTATTAGAATAAACACATACTGGAGGCAGAACTTATTCATCATGATGTCCTGCTGAAACCAGCTGGTTTCATAGCAGTAGGATGTGCTGGACACATCTCTTTCCAACTTCGAATTCAGTGATATCATGGTGATAGCTTGAATTGGTCATGGTGGGAGTAATGTGGAAATAGGCAAATTCTGTAAATCAAGCCTTTGTCTGCTTGCTTGCGTGCTTTTAGAATGCCAGTTTACCAGCACATCACCAAATATGTAACTGAAAGTATATTATTAAAAATATTCCAATGACATTCATAAAACAGAGGAAGTTAGGAGAGCCAGCCAATAGCTAAATGAAGGAAAAGAATGAATGAATCAAGAAATGATAATTATGAGTAAAACACTTGGTCCATAAGAATTTATTGTGACTATAGCCCTATTATGCCCAACACTAATTTTTTAGTGTTGCAGTCTTGTAAAGGATACATGAGTTGAGACTGATTTTTAAGGATGGAAGTGGTAGGATCACTTTCACATAGTATATTCCAGAAGAAATTTGAATATGCTATGTTTATTTTAAAATAAAACTCGCAATAATAACTGTGCCTGACATCATTTGGTAAATATACTTGAATAATTCACAGATAAAAGTTCATATATTTCTTTAGATTGGCACAATATAAATCAGCAAATGCAACAAAAGATGATTTTAAAGATAGTATAGTATCATAGTATATCTAGGAGGTATACTATGATGGAGTGATACTCTTTGCACTAGGTAACCGAAGTGGCATTTTTTAAGTTCATACGTTTAATTTTAAAAATAAATATAATACAACCTCATTCAAGAGGGAAAACAAAAGTAAACCTAAAATTGCATTTGTGATTTTTATAAGAGCTGAAGACCGCCACTAAAGTTCTCTTATTTGGAACCAGTATTTTTGCACTTTGTCTAATTGGTTTAAGGGAGATATCATTAAAAACTACATGCATATTATTTAAGATTTTATTTTTGTTAATTATTTATTTATTCTCTCAAAATTTTGCCAACCTGTCAAATCAGATCTTCTGGTTAGAAGTCAGTTCCTGCCTAACCCACACCTGTAATTTGTTATTTATTATTTTTAGCTTTGCTTTATTTACTCTTACAACATAGCTTTTTAATAAATCTCTTGTTAATATTTCTATTACATTCCCAATGCTGTCTTGACTGTTGATATTTTAGTACTATTTATGAACATTAAATATTCTGGAGGATAACTTTGACATATGGCAAATCATATCCTTTTTCCCACCCATAAAGGCTACACCTATATTTTATGCTACCAGGCTAGAAAGAGAAAGTCTCATTTCTATTACGTCCAAAGATTAAGTAGCTAGAAGTCCACTAATTCAAATGGGTATCCACAAGCATTCATCTTGTTTAGACTGATATTTCATGCATGTGAGTGTATGTGTGTGTGCGTGAGTGTGTGTATGTGTGAGTGTGTGTGTGTGTGTGTGTGTATGTGTGTGCGCGTGCATGTGTGTGTGTGTAGTCATAGGTGATATATGATATTCTGTAGTATCAACTCCTAATAGATTATCCAGAAATTCCAAAGCAGTAACTTGATTGAAATACAACTTTGATTTTTATGCCTAATATGAGACATCATTATAATTATACCATTGTATATTACTGGAAGCTTTGTTTTCTTTTAATTTTTAAACAATGGTTTTTACAACTATTGATTTTTAAAAATTTATTTATCAAAGGTGATTAACATTTCATAGTTTTAAGTTTATTATTTCCCAAAGAAAAAATATACATATATAGATAGAATATTTAATTATTGAATTTCTCTGTCTATTTAATGAATTTCAGGTAGACTTAGGAATTGATATGTTACAGATATATCTTTGCCTTCTATATTTCTGAATAAAAAAGGATATAGACTGTGCCCTTACAGATTCAATACTGTCTTCTATTTCACTTAAAAAGAGTGACAACTTGGTTAGCAATAGAATTCTTAGAATGTACTTTTTTCTACCCCAAACTACAAAGCTGTGTTTTAGATAAGTTTGGCCAAGTCTACTGCTTTTCCTGAGTTTGTTAATTTCTCT
>NW_007021462.1:0-2984 GCF_000164805.1 Carlito syrichta
TTTTTCTTTTTTTTTTTAAATTTATTGTAGAGATGAGGTCTCACCAAGTTGCCCAAGCTGGGCTCAGGCAATCCTCTCGCCTTCTGCCTCCTAAAGTGCTGGAATTACAGGGGTGAGCCACCACTGCCTGGCCTGCTTGTTTTTTAAAATAGGTTTTGTCCTTTTCTTATTGATTTGTAGGAGTTGTTTATTATTCTGGATACAGTCATTTTTAATATCTATATTTCAATAAAGATAACTATCTTTTCCAATTTGTAGGTTACTTTTCCATTCTTTTAATGGCATCTTTTCATTAATAGAAGTTTTAATTTTAATATTGCCCAATTTGCCATTTCTTTCCTTTTTTGATTAGTGTTTGTTTTGGTCCTTTTAAGAAATCTTACCTGATTCAAGGCCACAAAAATTATTCCCATGTTTTCCTCTAAATGATTAGTCATTTCAATTTTTACTTATTTTTAGAATTGTGATTTGTCTGGAAATAAGATTTATTAATATGAGATAAGGACAACTTTTTTTCCATGTTGATAGACAGATAATATATATGTATGTATATAAAAACCAGGAACTGGTTATTCATCTGAAGTGACCAGTTGCTGGTGAATTCTCCTAGCCTCAAGTGGTGACAAAAACGTTCGATTTGAAAGGTAATGACAGCGCCCAGTAATTACATAGATCTCTGGTCACTATCTAGATAAATGCCGACAACTGGGAATGTAAGTTGAACACAAAGATATGTCAATGCAAAAAAGAATGCTATGTAGATGCACACAAGTGCATCTACACAAGTGTAGATATTTTGGTCCATACCCTACAGCATGTGATTCAAAGATATGTCAATATAATGCAAGTTATACAGCAGATGGATAGAAACGGCCATTGATAATCTGAGAGGGGTGATACTGAGAAGCTCAGATTTGCAGATTGTTATCAACTCAGAAGGTTGTTGCAAAGTGGCGCAGCTCTCAATACTGGGTATTTATTCACGTCTAGCGCATATACCCGTAGGAGAGACTGGCAATGTAAAGGTAGGATCTCATACCTAGTAAGTGAATGAGGCAATTAATGACTAGGTCACCAAAACAGGAAATTGTGGTCAGGGACAAAGTAAATGCCCAGGGAGGAACAGGTAACCTGCAGAAGTGCTGAGAATTATAAATAAGGTGGGAATGCACTTGATGTGTACATTTTTGCCCAGACCAAAAGCTGAGATCACTTATTATTTTGAACCCAGAGAATCCTGCTCCACTGGAATTAAAGATGAACTATATTAAGATTTCTCTTGGGAGTTAAGGTCAGGAAAAACTTCAGTTAAAAATGAGCAAGAAGCTGGAGGTAGTGAGGAAAATAATGCTATGAAACAGTGATTCTTAATGGTCAGTGCTAAAGCTTATGAAACATGCTGATTTAGCAGTACCTTACACAGACATTTCCAGTTAAAACTGGGGAGGAATCTGAGAAACTGCATGTTTGGTTATTACCCCTCAGGGTGATTATCCCCCCTACAACACCCACACAAGTGCATCTACACAAGTGTAGATATTTTGGTCCATACCCTACAGAATGTGACTCAAAGATATGTCAATGCAAAGATTTATATATTTTTAAAGTAATTTTTATAAAAGTTTGATGTTATTTTTATTTTATATCTGCATTGTTCTAAAATTGTTACTGCTTACTATAGTGTCTTATTTTTACAGTCCATTACTACTATATTTATTTTGTTCATAGTGTTGCTGTAGCTAAAGTTTCTAGGAATACAATTTCACTTTAGAACACGCTGGTGAGGAGTGGTATGGTTCATAGTGGGAAATAGTGAGAGAGAAGTGGCTAGGTAGTTAAATAGGTAAGAAAATAGATAGACATGTAGACACATACATGTGTGAAAATGATACTGTGTGTGTCCTATTTGAGATGAACTAAAATACGATATTTTTCTATGCAGAACATGCATCTTATCTTAAAATTTTCTGCAAGATTAATTTTTTTTTTTTACATAAAAGAGAACCCTAAGTCATATCATAGGTGATCTGGGTCTATTGTACAACTTTCAGTGTGAGTGCTTTATTATTTTTTATTGGTTTGTTTATATCATGAACTTGGCAAGTATGAGTAAAGCAATACCAATTTAAACACCTGGAAAATGGTTCTCCTTGATAAAGACCAAAGAAAGTTTGGTTGGAGGGAAAAAAAATCCTTAAAATATTGTATCTGCAGCCTCCATTCAAGAAGTCTAGATTATCTAAATAGTGAAAAAAATATTTTCCAGTGCACATTACTTAAATTGAAAGTTTGTACTAAGTTTTTCCATCCTTGTCTTTGAAGATTCTTCAATAAACTATGTTCATTGTATATCTTTAAATGATATTTTTCTTTCTAGACTGAATAACTGAAGTTTCCCTTCATAGCTTTAATTTCTTGAAGAGCTTTGGCTTCATTATCAAGAACCTTAATACAAGAGTTAATTGGGGGTTAGATATCCCATTTAAACAAATTTAGTTTGCTTCTCTTTCCTGAAAATAGAGTTCCCAGGCCTCCCCCCACTAGATGAGAGACAGAGGAGAAGGTAATTACATGTGTTATATACCTAATAAGTTCCAGTTAATTGAGTGCTACTGTAATTTGAATTAGTGTAACCAAATTTGTCTAAATTTATGTTCCTCACAAAGTGAAATACAAGATTTTTGCTTGGGTACATTAAAATAAAGAGAGAATGCACAAATACTTAGAGTCTTAAAATGGTTATTGAGATTATATATTTAATTTCAAAATTATTTAGCAGCATTTTTTCCCTCTGCTGTTCCTGCTTTATTTACTTCTATCCTTTGTCCTAACTACTTCTGAGACGTACAGAATCTAATCTTTTAACAAATGTGATAAAATGGGTTATGCAACCAGATTCTTGCTACATCTCCCCATCTTGCACTGGTGGATTTCATGTGTGTATGTGTGTATCATGTGTGTATGTGTGTGTGTGTGTGTGTATG
>NW_007021463.1:0-8506 GCF_000164805.1 Carlito syrichta
GCGGGGCCGATTGGAGGCCAGGGCCGTGGAGCTTTGGGCTCTGTCCTGTGGACGTTCGGCCAGGTGCCCGTTCCCTTCAGCGCCTCAGGCGCTCCCGCCTTGGGGCGGCAAGGGGCCCATGGCCCCTGAGGACGAGAGACGGGGCATCCCGGGTCCTAGGAGGACCTCTAACAGCCCGGCACTTCCGTTGCCGTTCAGGCCCTCACTGGCCGGCGTTTGCGTGACCTTCCTTCCTGGGGAGCGAGATCAGTGGGCCAGTCGCCAAGTGATCCCCCACAGTTGACATGTGCTGCTCTCCTGCTTCTCTGCTTGCCTGTGTCCGCGGCCACCGTTACGGGGCTGGGCTCTGAGCCCGAGGCCTTTCTCCCTAGTGCTCTTGGTGGGTTGGTCGGTTCCACAATCCCTGCTGCTTTGACCTGTTGATGCTGCTTTAGAGGGTAGCAGGACTGGGCTCTGGGGTCAGGAGCAGACGCACGCCTTTTATCGGTGCCGGTGGGCGTTCTCTGGGCGCGAAGAGGGTCTTTCAAGATGGCCCAGGGCTGGGGAGGTCAGGAGCCTCCAGACGCAAAGGCTCGCGAGGGTTGGTCCGAAGCAGGCCTCTCGCACCCCAGGGAGGCCTGCTGGGACATCCAGCGCCCGCACGGCCGGCGGCTCTGGGCAGTGGTGCGTGCCACTGCACCTCAACCGGCCCCATCTGGCCCTGAAGCGAGCCGAGCCAGAGTGACCGGGCCCGGCGCAACGTGGTCTTGCCTGCAGGCAGCATGCTGGACGTGTCCTTTTGAAGGACACGGTCTCGAAGAGGAGGACAAATCTTCTTTTCCTGTGCAATCTTGCTTCTTCCGCGAGTGTGCGGAGCTAATCTCGCCCGGGACCGTAGGCGCAGGTCTCGAAGGCTGTCGGTCACACACTCGCCATTTGCAGAATTCACGTATGGGAAGGCAACTAGCCGAGCCACTGGAATTGACAGTGGGACGTCCTTGCTTCCTCGGGGTGTGAGGATGTCGAGGAAGAACCGTGAGGTGTCCGGCCTCTGAGGCCTGACTCCTTGCGAGAAGGGCGTATTCGTCAGGGTGAAAGGGCAGGCACGCTCCCGAGGCGAAGATCGTGCTATGTCCCACGCGAAACAACTGAGACGGCCCCGTGTCCCCCGTGGGCCCCTCTACGCACAGGGTTATAGGCAGTCACGCATTCATCTTCGGCCTCCACACCTTCTGACGCTCTGGATGTCGGCTCTGGATGTCGGGGGTGCGTTGCCCTTCCGAGGATGTAAGGAGACTCTCCCCGTGTCGAAACCCTTGTCGGTCTAAGGGCGGTGGCCACGCGCCTCGGGTTCTTTCCATCACACCCACAGCCTCGGACTCTCCTCGAACCATATCGCACGTGTCCGTGGCATCCGTCAGTCATCCTTAGGAATGCATGGGAGCTGCTGTGGTGTTGGTTTCCACAGACATTATGCCACACGGGGGAGAGAAGGACGGAGACACCAGCAGAGGAAGAGAGGGATGACCAGGGTGAGGGCGAACAAGGAGGGAACCAGTTTCTTCCTAGCGGGTTGGAAACATAACGGTGGGGTAATTGTCGGAAAGAGCCTGGAACGGCAGAGGCCGGGATGCAGTGTTTTCCCACAGGTAACTAGGTGTGATCTTGGAAGCTGGGGTCCCGGGACACGAGTCCCGGCTGCGGGTATCGAGTCTACTCCCGCTGCGAGGGGAAGCCAACCGTGTGACACGTACTGTCTGTCCGCCACTGATCGGGCACGGCCCTCGGGGGACGAAGGTCCTGACTCTTGGGTGTTGAAGGTCTTTTGGTCTCTGGTGGCACAAACAGTGGTCCGAGGCGTCGGCGCCTGCGTGTCTTCTCCTCCTGTGGCCTCCTGAGCGGAGCTGTCCAGAGACCGACGCGCCAGAGACGCTCGAAGGATGGGAGTCTTCGCCCACCCAGAGGATCCCCGCGTGTCGGACTCTCCGGGCCTGCAAGTCCCACTGGCTGCCTGGGGAGAAGTGTGATGTGCTCGGTGCCAGTGTCCTGGGTGGCAGGGTTTCGCTCACCTACTGGGGACTCTGGGAAGCTGGTCCTCGTACAGGGTGGCATGTGAAGGGGCCCGAGCCAGAATGGCTGGCGGCCAAAGCCGGGAAGCAGGTGAGGACAACGAAACACACCGTGTGCCCAGGCCCCTAGGGTTTGAGGGGATTCCGAATGCCCGCGGTTCCAGAGGAGTGGATGGAAAAGCGGTAGGG
Source organism: Carlito syrichta (assembly GCF_000164805.1). Taxonomy (NCBI): domain Eukaryota; kingdom Metazoa; phylum Chordata; class Mammalia; order Primates; family Tarsiidae; genus Carlito; species Carlito syrichta. The sequence continues at coordinate 2,238 of NW_007021463.1, forward strand.
TCAGGACCTTGTCCTGGGCGGTGGAGGGGCATTAATCCCTGTCGGTCAGGAAGGCAAGGCCAGGCGACCTTGTGGAGTCCATCGCCTGCAGGACCAGGGCACTTCAGGTGGAACGAATGGGCCCAGAGTCCTCCAAGCTGGGTTAGAGCCCGATGGGGCAGCGGGTTGGCGTTTTTTGCCCAGCAAAGGGCGGAGGGAGCTGCCCTGGGGGAAGGGCAGGAAGGCCATTCACGGTGCAACACTGCCATCCAGAGGAACTTGATTGGCGATCCGGCGAAGTTTGCCCCTTGCGGGCGGTGGGCAGAAGATTTTGGTCACGAGGGAGGGGAGCCGGGCGCACACGTGACGGTGCCGCCGGGGATCGGAGCCCTCGGGGGCAGCGATGCCGGCCCGGCCCGAAGCCCGGGAGGGCCGCGGAAGCCCAGGCCCAGACACAGACCCAGAGGGACAGCCAGGACTCCTGCGGGTCCTTTCCAGGAAGCTGTGGCGGCGGTGGCTGGAGGCGGCCATGTCTGGGCGGGGCCTATTGGAGGCCAGGGCCGTGGAGCTTTGGGCTCTGTCCTGTGGACGTTCGGCCAGGTGCCCGTTCCCTTCAGCGCCTCAGGCGCTCCCGCCTTGGGGCGGCAAGGGGCCCATGGCCCCTGAGGACGAGAGACGGGGCATCCCGGGTCCTAGGAGGACCTCTAACAGCCCGGCACTTCCGTTGCCGTTCAGGCCCTCACTGGCCGGCGTTTGCGTGACCTTCCTTCCTGGGGAGCGAGATCAGTGGGCCATTCGCCAAGTGGTCCCCCACAGCTTGACATGTGCTGCTCTCCTGCTTCTCTGCTTGCCTGTGTCCGCTGCCACCGTTACGGGGCTGGGCTCTGAGCCCGAGGCCTTTCTCCCTAGTGCTCTTTGTGGGTTGGTCGGTTCCACAATCCCTGCTGCTTTGACCTGTTGATGCTGCTTTAGAGGGTAGCAGGACTGGGCTCTGGGGTCAGGAGCAGACGCACGCCTTTTATCGGTGCCGGTGGGCTCTCTCTGGGCGCGAAGAGGTTCTTTCAAGATGGCCCAGGACTGGGGAGGTCAGGAGCCTCCAGACGCAAAGGCTCGGGAGCGTTGTTCCGAAGCAGGCCTCTCGCACCCCAGGGAGGCCTGCTGGGACATCCAGCTCCCGCACGGCCGGCGGCTCTGGGCACCGGTTCGTGCCACTACACCTCAACCGGCCCCATCTGGCCCTGAAGCGAACCGAGGCAGAGTGACCGGGCCGGCGCAACGTGGTCTTGCCTGCAGGCAGCATGCTGGACGTGTCCTTTTGAAGGACACGGTCTCGAAGAGGAGGACAAAATGTTTTTTTCCTGTGCAATCTTGCTTCTTCCGCGAGTGTGCGGAGCTAATCCTCCAGGGACCGTAGGTGCAGGTCTCGAAGGCTGTCGGTCACACACTCTCCATTTGCAGAATTCACGTATGGGAAGGCAACTAGCCGACCCACTGGAATTGACAGTGGGATATCCTTGCTTCCTCGGGGTGTGAGGACGTCCAGGAAGAACCGTGAGTTTTCCGGCCTCTCGAGCCTGACTCCTTGGATAAGGGCATATTCATCAGGGTGAAAAGGCAGCCACGCTCCCAAGGGGAAGACCCTGCTATCTTCCACATGAAACTACACAGACGTCCTCTTGTCCCCTGGGGGCCCCTCTACACACAGGTTTCCAGACATTCACACTTTCATCTTTGGCTTCCACACCCTCTCACGCTCTGGCTGTGGTGGGTGGGCTCTCTTTCCGAGGATGTAAGAAGACTGTCCCCGAATTGACAAACCTTGTAGGTGTAAGGGCAGGTGCCACGCGCCTCAGCTTCTTTCCGTCACACACACAGCCTCGCACTCTCCTCAATCCATATCGTAACTGTCTGTGGCATCCGTCAGTCCTCTTCAGGAATGAATGGGAGTTGGCGTGCTGTTGGTTTTCGCAGACATTTTGCCACACATAGGGAGAGAAGGATGGACACACCAGTAGGGGAAGAGAGGGATGACCAGGGTGGGGGGACCAGGAGGGAAACAGTTTCTTCCTGGGGGGTTGGAAACATATCCGTGGGGGTATTTGTTGGAAAGATCCTGGAACGACAGAAGCTGGGATGTAGTGTTTTCCTGCAGTTAACTCGGTGTGGTCCTGGAAGCTGGGGTACCATGGCACGAGTCCCTGCTGCGGGTATCAAGACGACTCCCGCTACAAGTGGAACCCAACCGTGTAACATGGAGTGCCTGTGTGCCACAGATCAGGGACGACCCTCGGGGGATGAAAGTTCTGACACTTGGTTTTGCTCCCCACTGGTGCAGACAATCTTCCGAGGTGTCAGCGCCTGCATGTCTTTTCCTTCTGTGGTTTTGTGATCGGAGCTGTCCAGAGACTGACGCGCCAGACTCCCTAGAAGGATGGGAGTCTTCTCCAACCCAGAGCATCCCCGCCTGTCGCACTCTCCGAGCTTCCAAGTCCCATTGGCTGCCGGCGGGGAAGTGTGATGTGCTCAGTGCCAGTGTCCTTGTTGGCAGGATTTCACTCACCTACTGGGGACCGCAGGAAGATGGTCCACGTACAAGGTGGCATGTGAAGGGGCCCAAGCCAGAATGGTTGGCGGCCAGAAGCCGGGAAGCAGTTGAGGAAAACGAAACCCACGTTGTGCCCAGTCCCTGGGGCTTTTGGGGAATTCTGAGTGCCCCCAGTTCCAGAGGAGTGAATGGAAAAGCAGTAGGATCAGGGCCTTGTCCTGGGCTTTGGAAGGGCATTAATCCTTCTGAGGACAGGAAGGCAACGCCAGGCCACCTTGTGGAATGCAGTGTCTTGAGGATCAGGCCACTGCAGGTGGAATGAATGGGCCCTGAGTCCCACAAGCTGGATTGAGCCCCTTTGGACAGCGGGTTGGCGTTTTTTGCCCAGCAAAGGGCAGAGTTAGTCGACCCGAGGGAAGGGCATAGAGGGCATTCACGGTGCAACACTGCCATCCATAGGAACTGGTTTGGCAATACTGCTACATTTGCCCCATAGGGGCCGTGGGCAGAGGCATTTGGTTATGAGGTACGGGTGCTGGGCGCACAAGCGACTGGGTGCTGGGGTGCTGGGAGCCCTTTGGGGCAATGATACCGGCCTGGCCCAAAGCCCAGGAGGGCCACTGAAGCCCAGGCCCTTTCCAGAAAGCTGTGGCGGCGGTGGCTGGAGGCAGCCATGTCTGGGCGGAACCTATTGGAGGCCATGGCCGTTGGAGCTTTGGGCTCTGTCCTGTGGACCTTTGGCCAGGTGCCCGTTCCCTTGAGCGCCTCAGGCGCTCCCGCCTTGGGGCGGCAAGGGGCCCATGGCCCCTGAAGACGAGAGACGGTGCATCCCGGGTCCCAGGAAGACCTCTAAAAGCCCGGCGCTTCCGCTGCCCTTCAGGTCCGCACTGGCCGGCGTTTGAGTGACTTTCCTTCCTAGGGAGCGAGATCGGTGGGCCAGTCCCCACGTGGTCCCCGACAACTTGACATCTGCTGCCCTCCTGCTTCTCTGCTTGCCTGTGTCCACTGCCACCATTACAGGGCTGGGATCTGAGCCCGAGACCATTCCCCCTGGTGCTCTTTGTTGTTTGGTCACTTCCAGAATCCCTGCTGCTTCGACCGGTTGGTGCTGCTTTAGAGGGTAGCAGGACTTGGCTCTGGGGTCAATAGCAGATGCACGCCTTTGGCGATGGGCTCCCGGTGGGCTCCCGCTGGGCAAGAAGAGGGACTTTCAAGATTGCTCAGGGCTAGAGAGGTCAGGAGCGTCCAGAAGCAAAGGCCCACGAAACTTGTCCTGAAGAAGGCCTGCCGCGCCTCAGGAACATCTGGTAGAACATCCACCGCCCGCACAGCCACCGGGTCTGGGGAGGGATTCGGCCACTGCATCTCATCCGGCCCCATCTGCTCCTGAAGCAAGCCGAGCCACAGTGACCGGGTCCGGCGCAGTATGGCCTTGACTACAGGCGGCATGCCGGATATGTCCTTTTGAAGGAAGCGGTCTCATAGATGAGAAAGAAGGCCGTTTTCCTGTCCATTTTTCCCTTTGCATGAGTGTGTGCAGCCAATCTCCCCAGGGACTGGAGGTCCAGGTGTCGAGGGGTGTCGCTCACTCACTTGCCATTTGCAGAACTCAAGATTGCAAAGGCAACTAGGCGAGCCACTGGAATTGACGGTGGGATGTCTTTGCTTCCTTGGGGTGGGAGGATGTCCAGGAAGAACGTTGAGTCATCCAGCCTCTGATGCCTGACTCCTTGGGAGAAGGGCATATTCATCAGGGTGGAAAGTCATCGACGCTCCCGACGGGGAGACCCTGCTGTATTCCACGTGAAACAACAGAGATGTTCTCGTGTCCCCCGTGGGCCCCTCTACGCCCAGGGTTTCAGGCAGTCACGCATTCACCTTCGGCCTCCACATCCTCTGATACTCCGGCTGTGGTGTATGGGATGCTTTTCTGAGGATGTAAGGAGACTATCCCTGAATCGGCAACCAATGTCCATCTGAGGCGGATGCCATGCGCCTCGGGTTGTTTCCTTCACACAGACAGCCTTGCACACTCCTCGAACCATATCTCATGTGTCGGTTGCTTCCGTCATTCATTTCTAGGAAAGAATGGGAGTTGGCGCAGTGTTGGTGTTCAGAGACATTATGCAACACACAGGGAGAGAAGGACAGAGACACCAGTAGAGGAAGAGAGGGATGACCTGGGTGGGGGACAAGGAGGGAAACAGTTTCTTCATGGGGAGCTGGAAACATACCCGTGGGGGTAAGTGTTGGAAAGAACCTGGAACGGCAGAGGCTGGGATGCAGTGTTTTCTGGCAGTTTACTCGGTGTGATCCTGGGAGCTTGGGACCCCGGGCACGAGTCCCTGCTGCGGGTATCAAGACCACTCCTGCTACAGGGGGAACCCAACCGTGTGACATGGAGTGTCTATCTGCCACAGATCGGGCACGGCCCATGGGGGACAAAGGTTCTGACACTTGGGTGTTGAAGGTCTTTTGCTCCCTGGTGGCACAGACAGTGGTGCGAGGCACCACCGCCTGCGTTTTTTTCCTTCTATGGTCTCCTGATCAGAGCTGTCCAGCGACTGATGCACCAGAGACGCTAGAAGGATGGGAGTCTTTGCCGACCCAGAGGATCCCCGCCTGTCGGACTCTCCGGGTCTGCAAGTCCCACTGGCTGCCGAGGGAGAAGTGTGATGTGCTCGGTGCCCGTGTCCCGGTTGGCAGGATTTCACTCACCTACTGGGGACCGTAGGAAGCTGGTTCACATACAGGGTGGCAATGAAGGGGCCGAAGCCAGAATGGTTGCCAGCCATTAAGTCGGGAAGCAGTTGAGGAAAATGAATACCACCGTCTGCCCAGGCCCTGGGGCTTTTCGGGGATTCCAAGTGTCGGCGGTTCCAGAGAAGTGACCAGAAAAGCGGTGGGGTCAGGGCCTTGTCCTGGGCGTTGGAGAGGCATCCATTCGTCTCGGGTCAGGAAGGCAAGACCAGGCGACGTTTTGGAGTCCAGTCTCTGTAGGACCAAGGCACTTCAGGTGGAAAGAATGGGACCAGAATCCCACAACCTGGGTTTGAGCCCGTTTGGGCAGAGGATTGGCGTTTTTTGCACCGCAAAGGGCAGAGGGAGTGGACCTGAGGGAAGAGCAGGTTAGGTATTAATGTTGCAACACTGACACCCAGAAGTTGTTTGGAGAGCAGCAACGTTTGACCCGTGGGGCTGCAGACAGTGGCTTTTAGTCATGAGTTAGGAATGCTGGGCGCAACAGGGACAGTGCCAATGGGGATCGGAGCTCTCTGAGTCAACGTTGCAGGGGCGGCCCAAAGCCTGGAAGGGCCGCGGAAGCCCAGACCCAGGCGCAGACCCAGAGGGACAGCCAGGATGCCTGTGGGTCCTTTCCAGGAAGCTGTGGCTGGGTAGACTTTAGGTGGCCATGCCTGGGCGGGGCCTAGTGGAGGCCTTCTCTATGGAGGTTGGGCTCTAGACTGTGGTGGCATTCGGCCTGGGCATTCGGCCTGGTGCCCCTTCCGTTGAGCACACGGGCGCACCTGCCTTGAAGCGGGAAGGGGCCCAGGGCCCCTGGGGACAAGAGATGGTGCATCCTGGGGCCCAGGAGGACCTCTAGTAGCCGTGCACTTCGGCCATGATTCTGGTCCGCGGCTGCCATCCTTGGCATGGCTTCCCTTCCTGGGGAGCTGGATCTGTGGGCCAGTCCCCACGTGGTCCTGACCAACTTGACATCTGCTGCCCTCCCACGTCTCTGCTT
>NW_007021463.1:8526-24655 GCF_000164805.1 Carlito syrichta
GTCTCTGCTTCCATGTGTCCACTGCCACCACTATGAGGCTGGGCTCTTAGCCTGAGCCCATTCTCGCTGGTGCACATTTGTTCTTTGGTCACTTCTATAGTCCCTGCTGCTTTGCTGCTGGTGCTGCTGCTTTAAAGGGTAGCAGGACTTGGTTCTGGGGTTAGTAGCAGATGCACGCCTTTGGCAGCACCGGTTGGCTCCTGCTGTGTGGGAAGAGGGCCTTTCATGATGGCCCAGGGCTAGGGGAGCCAGGAGTGTCCAGAAGCAAAGGCCCATGATGCTTGACCCGAAGATGGCCTCCTGAGCTCCGGAAAGGCCAGGGGAGCATACACTGCCCCCACGGCCACCGGGCCTGGGTAGTGGTGCTTGCCACTGCGTCTCAACTTGCCCCTTCTGCTCCTGAAGGGAGCCGAACCAGAGTGACAGGGCCGGGTGCAACATGGCCTTGCTTGTAGGCAGCATGCTGGACATGTCCTTTTGAAGGAAGTAGATGAGGAAAATGTCTGTTCTCCTGTGCATTTTTTCCCTTGCACAAGTGTCCGGAGCCAATCTCTCCAGGGACCGGAGGCGCAGGTCTCGAGGGTTGTTGCTCACCCACTCGCCATTTGCAGAACTCAAAAATGGGATGGCAACTAGCCGAGTCACTGGAATTGACAGTGGGATGTCTTTGCTGCCTTGGGGTGAGAGGACCTCGAGGAAGAATGGTGAGGCGTCCTGCCCCTGAGGCCTGACTCCTTGGGAGAAGGGCATATTCAGTAGGGTGAAAAGTCAGCCACACTCCCGATGGGGAGAACCCTGCTTAATTCCACCTGAAACCACAGAGACATCCTCGTGTCCCCTGTTGGTCCCTCTATGTACAGGGTGCCAGGCAATCATGCATTCACCTTTGGCCTTTACACTCTCTGACACTCTGGCTGTCGTGTGTGGGCTGCCTTACCGAGGATGTAAGGAAACTGTGCCCGAGTCCGCAACCAATATCCATCTGAGGGAGGGTGGCATTCGCCTCGGGGTCTTTCCTTCACATACACAGCTTCGCACTCTACTTGAACCATATCTCACATGTCTATGGCGTCTGTCTGTCATCACGAGGAATGAATGCTAGTTGGTACGGTCTTGGGGTTCTGAGACATTAAGCAAAACACACAGGGAGAGAAGGACAGAAATACCAGTAGTGGAAGAGAGGGATCTTATGGGGGGGGGGACAAGGAGGGAAACAATTTCTTCATGGGAAGCTGAAAATACATGTCTGTGGGGATAAGGATTGGAAAGATCCTGGAACAACAGAGGCTGGAATGCAGTGTTTTCCCACTGTTCACTCGGTGTGATACTGGGACCTTGAGTCCCGGGGTGCACATCCCTACTGTGGGTATCACAATGCCTCCTGCTACTAGGGGACCCCAACCATGTGACAGGGAGAGCGTGTCCACCACAGATTGGGCATGACCCTTGGGGTACGAAGGTTCCAACACTTGGGTGTTGACGGTATTTTGCTCCCTGGTGGTGGAGACAGTGGTCAGACGGGTAAGCGCCTCTGTGTCTTTTCCTTCTGTGGTCTCCTGTCAGGAGCTGTCCAGAGACTGACGCAGTAGACAAGCTAGAAGGATGGGATTCTTGGCTGAACCAGGAAGTTCCCTGCCTGTCGGACTCTCCAAGCCTGCAAGTCCCACTGGCTGCCGGGGGAGAAGTATGATGTGTTCGTGCCAGTTTCCCTCGTGGCAGGATTTCACTCACCTCCTGGGGACTGTAGAACGCTGGTCCCCATACAGGGTGGCATGTGAAGGGTCGCAAGCCATAATGATTGCTGGCCATGAGCCAGGAAGCGTTCGAGGAAAACGCGTCACACCGTGTGCCCAGGTCCGGTGGGTTTTGGAGAGATTCCGAATGCTTGCAGTTCCAGAGGAGTGGATAGAAAAGCGGCAGGGTCTGGGCCTTGTCCTGAGTGTTGGAGGGGCACTCATCCCTCTGGGGACAGGAAGGCAAGGCCCAGGAAGCTTGTGGAGTCGAGGCTCTGCAAGACCAGGGCACTGTAGGTGGAATGAATGGGCCCAATTCCGACAAGCTGTGTTTGAGCCCATTTGGGCAGCGGGTTGCCATTTTTTGCACTGCAAACGGCGAGGGAGTGGACCTGGGGGAAGGGTATGGTGAGCATTCACGGTGCCACACTGCCATCCAGAGGAACTTGTTTGGTGATCTGGCGACGTTTGCCCTGTGGGGCCATGGGCAGAGGCTTTTGGAAATGAATTCGGGGTGCTAGGCGCACAAGCAACAGTACCACTGGTGATCGGAGCCCTCTGGGGCAAGAATGCTGGGGCGGCCCACATCCAGGAAGACCATGAAAGCCCAAGCCCAGGCACAGGCCCACAGGGACAGCCAGGATGCCTGTGGGTCCTTTCCAGGAAGTGGTGGCTGGGGAGGATGGAGGCGGCCATGTCTGGGTGGTCCCTAGTGGAGGCCATCGCTGTGGAGCTTTGGGTTCTGGACCGTGGGCGTTTCTCCCGGTACTCGTTTCCTTGAGTGCCACAGGCGCATCCGCCTTGGGGAAGGAAGGGGCCCAGAGCCCCTGGGGACAAGAGACGATGCATCCCGGGGCGCAGGATGACCTCTAGCAGCCCTGCACTTTGGCAGCGATTCTGGTCCATGCTAGCCGGCGTTGGTGTGGCCTTCCTTCCTGGGGAGCGAGATCGGTGGGCCAGTCACCACGTGGTCCCCGACAACTTGACATCTGCTGCCCTCCTGCGTCTCTGCTTGCATGTGTCCACTACCACCACTACGGGGCTGGGCTCTTAGCCCGAGGCCATTCTCCCTGGTGCTCATTTGTTCTTTGGTCACTTCCAGAGTCCCTGCTGCTTCTTCCGCTTTAGAGGGCAGCAGGACTTGGCTCTGGGGTCAGTAGCAGACGCATGACGTTGGCGGTGCCGGTGGGCTCCCGCTGGGCGGGAAGAGGGCCTTTCAAGATGGCCCAGGTCTAGGGAAGCCAGGAGCGTCCAGAAGCAAAGGCCCATGAGGCTTGGCCCAAAGAGGGCCTGCTGCATCCTGGGAAAGCCTGATGGAGCATCCACCGCCCCCACAGCCACCAGCGCTGGGTAGTGGTGCCTGCCACTGCGCCTCAACCTGACGCTTCCTCTCCTGAATCGAGCCGAGCCAGAGTGACTGGGTTCGGCATAATATGGCCTTGCAGTTGGGTGGCATGCCGGACATGTCCTTTTGAAGGAAGCAGTCTTGTACATGAGGAAGAAGGCCGTTCCCCTGTGCATTTTTGTTCTTGCATGAGTGTCCAGAGCCAGTGTCCCCAGGGATCGAAAGCTTGGGTCTTGAGGGCTGTCAATCACCCACTCACCATTTGCAGAATTCAAGAATGGGAAGGCAACTAGCCGAGCCACTGGAATTGACAGTGGGATGTCTTTGCATCCTAGGGGTGAGAGTACGTCGAGGAAGAACAGTGCAGCGTCTGGCCTGTGATCCCTGACTTCTTGGGAGAACGGCGTATTCATCAGGGTGAAAAGGCAGCCATGCTCCCGATGGCTAGATACTGCTTCATTCCAGCTGAAACCACACACGTGTCCTCGTGTCCCCCGTGGGCCCCTCTACACACAGGATGCCATGCCTCCATGCATTTGCCTTTCACCTCCACACTCTTTGGCTATTTTTTGTGGGCTGTCATTCCGAGGATAATAGCAGATTGACCCTGCATCAGAGGCCTGGCCGTGCCTTTGGGAACTGATGTGTGTCCAAGGACTGGCCCCATGTGCCTCGAGGTCTTTCCATCACACCCACCTCCTCTCATTCTCCTCGAACTTTATCTCACATATCTATGCCATCCTTCATTCTTCCTTTGGTATGAATGCAAGTTCGTGCTGTCTTGGAGATCAAATAAATTATCTAAACACACTCGAGTGACAGACCAGTAGGGGAACAGAAGCATGATCTGGGGTGGGAGATAAATAAGGACACAGTTTATCGTGGGGTTGGAAACATATTCCGTGGAGGTAATGGTCTGAAAATGCCTGCAAAGGCAGATGTGGGGATGCTGTGTGTCCTAATGTTGATTCGGCATGATCCTGGGAGCCAGGTCAAGGGACGTCTGTCCTATGTGCCAGTGCCAAGAGCTCTCTCAGTTCTACTGTACTTCAACCGTGTGACTGGAAAAAGTGTCCACCACAGATTGGGCATCACTCTTTTGGAGGAAGGTCTAACCCTTCTTTGTCTATGGCATATTTTTTCTTTTTTAATGGATTCATTGTTATGAGGTTTTCAAGATAAAATATATTGAAGAACAGAGATAGATAAAAAGAGTTAAGGTATAAAAGGATGATCTGTGGATAAGAGAAAAAACAATACACTTTTTCATTGGGAATTCTAAATGTGTGTTGGTTTGGGCAAGGAGTTATTACTCTGGAAAGGAAGCAGCTGGGATGCAGTGTGTTCCTTGTTGACTGTTTATAATCCTGGAGCTTGGGTCCTGAGACGTGTGTCCTCTCTCCTGTGGTCTCCAGGGAGTTATTTCAGAGTGAGGTCTTGTACAAGCAAATCGAGACGGTTCCCCCAGGGGTCAAAGCTCTTTGGAAGCATTAGGCAGGCCTGGCCCAGGGACCGGAGATTCCTGGAAGCCTCAAGTCAGGCACAGGATGAGGTGGACAACCATAATGCCTGGTGAGTCATTTCCAGAAAGTGGAGGCTTGGGAGACTGGCGGAAGCCATGTCTGAGGAGGACTAGCAGAAGCCGCTGCCAGGGAGTCCAGGTTTTGGGCTGTGGGAATATGGCCTGGTGTCCATTCCCTTGAGAGCAATGGCAGATTGTTCTAGGTGTGTCCCAGGCTTTTGTAGTTTCCCTCAATCACAGAGAATAACCTCTATCACCCGTGCATTTCCGTCACGTGGTGGCCAGTGCTGGCGTGTTCCTCCACCCTAGGAAGATGGGTCAGCTGTTCCCTGGGTAAGATACGTTTGACCCCAGGCCCAGCCTAGCTGAGATCTGTTGCCCTTCTACAATTTTTTCTGGTTAAATCCATTGCCCTGAAGAGGAGGCTAGACTCTTAGATCAAGGCCGTTCTCCATGTTGCTTATTTCTGCTTTGGGGCCTTCCAGCATCACATCTTGTGCTTCCTGGCTTTCAGCTATGTGGGCAAAAGGTCTTTCCAGGTCCCCACAAGCTCAGGAAGGCAAGAGCATCCAGAAAGTAGTCTACATGGGGCTCAGCTTATGGAATGCACTGCATTTCAGATATAACTGCTGGGTTATGCACAGGTCACATAGCCAACGGTGGTAGGCAAAGATGACTGGCACCGTGCCTCTCCCTCCCTGCCCTGCCATTGAAGTGAGTCCCATAGGAGGAATCATACCAGGTCCATCTTGGTATGTGGGCCTAGAGGTTACAGGACATGTCCGCTTGAAGGAAGCAATCTAGTAGAGTAGGGATAGGGTCATTTTTCTGTGTTTTCTTTCATTTCCAAGATTGTCTTGGGTGGTGTCTCAAGTGACCAGAGGCACATGTCTCAAGGGGTGTTGCTCAGTCCCTATTTGTAGAATTCAAGAGTTGCAAGGGCTTTAGAAGAGGCACTAGAAGTAAAAGTAGGATGGCTTTGTTTCTCCAGAGTGGAAGGATATGGAGGAACAATGATGAGGTGTTAGTCCCTGTGGCCTGAATCCTTGGGAGAAGAGTATCCTCTTGCGAGTTAAATGGTAGCACCAATTGAGAAGGGTAGATGCTTTTTTCTGTTTTACCTGAATTCAAAGAAACATCCTCTTGTCTACATGTGTCCCCTATGCCTGCATGCACACAGATACCATGAAAACACACATTCACCTTCCATTTCCACACACTTTTGCTTTTGTGCATGGGCCGACCCTTTGAGGTTGAATAGAAGATGATCATCACAGTGTGACCAGCCTAGCTGTAGTTTCAAGACTTGAGGAAGGTTTTTCAGTGTTCATGGTGGTCTCCAGAGAGCTGGTGGCATGTGCCTTGCACTCTTTCCATTTCTCATGATGTCTCTCAGTCCACTCGAACCATTTCTAATGTGTTTAATTGCATATGTTGTCTTTTTGGAGTAATGCACTAACATGGAATTCTGAAGACAAAAAAATTGGGGGGGCTCAGATTGATGATCGGTAGTTAGAGAGAAAAAAGCAATACTGTTTTGTGGGGAATTCTAAACAGAGGTACTTGGGATGAGGCTAGCCAGACAGCAGTTTAAATGCAGGGTGGACTGACTGAGTGCAGTGGCTCAAGCCTGTAATTCCAACATTTTGGGAGGCTGAGGCCATGGGACTGCCTGAGCCAGGGGTTTGAGACCAGCCTGGGAACCTTGGTGAAAACTTGTCCCTACAATAAATCCAAAAATTAGCTGGGCATGGTGGCATGCACCTGTAGTTCCAGCTACTTGGAAGGCTGAGGCAGAAGGATCGCCCTAGCCCATCAGGTCGAGGCTGTGGTGGTCTTGAGTGTGCTACCGCACTCCAGCCTGGGTGATGGATTGAGACTCCAACTCAAAAACAAATAAATACATGTAATGTGGTTTTACTTGTGTCTCTGTGTGATCCTGGGCGCAGTGGTCCTAGGCCTTTTCCCTTCTGCAGGTGTTGGGAGGCCTACTTCTATTGTGCCCCATCATATTGACAGGGAGAAAGTGTTCATCACACAATAGGCACCACTTTCTGTGGAAGAAGATGCATACACTTGAGTGTTGCCTGTCTAGTGGTAGCTGATAACACATATGAGTCCTCTTAGAGACCCTCAAGATGAAGGGGACAGCCAGAACACCTGGTGGGTACTGTCCATGGAGTGGACCATTGAGGGACTGGTGTCAGGCATATTTGAGCCAAACACCTGGGGGACTTAACCAGGTGAGCCCTGCCTGGATGCTGTGGGAGTTTTTCTTGTTTTTTTTTTAATTGACCTTTTTATTTTATTTTATTTTATTTTGACCTTTTTATTTTATTTTATTTTTTTTTGAGTTGGAGTCTCACTCGCCCAGACTGGAGTGCAGTGGCCGCTCCCAGCCACCGCAGCCTCAACCTGCTGGGCTCCAGTGATCCTTCCGCCTCATCCTTCCAAGTAGCTGGAACTACAGGCGCACGCTACCACGCCTGGCTAATTTTTGATTTATTGTAGAAATTAGGTCTTGCCAAGTTGCCCAGGTTTCACTTTTATAAAAAATGAACCCACGGGCTGAGGCAATTCACTCACCTCGGCCTCCCAAAGCACTGAATTACAGGCTGAGCCACCGAGCCCGGCTTGTGGGAGTTTTTCTGTCTGTTGTTTTCACAAAATGGTTGGGCTGACCATGGATGGTCCTTTTCCCTAAGATGTTCCCATGGTCACGAAGAGGAACTAGATATACAACTGATCATTTTGTTATATACCTATCAGTTGTGTGAAGTCAGTGTGTGATCTTCAACTTTTCTCAAAGTCTGGGCCCAAAATACTGTTGGGCAACTGTACCTTCAATTCATACTGTTCGATTAGCTGTTCTGTGACCTGTAAAGAAACGAAAATATTATTGAATAAGTTTGGCAAAGATATGCTTAATTTTTTCCAAGTTACATTTTAAAAAATGTATTGTAGAGATGAGGTCTCGCCAAGTTGCTCGGGCTGGTCTCGAACCCATGGACTCAGGGAATCCGCTCACCTTGGCCTCCCAAAGTACGAGGATTACAGGCTGAGCCACCGAGCCTAGCCCAAGTTACATTTTAAAACACTGTTTCATATACAGAAAATGCAGCAATAAAAATCCTTTTCAGCCTATAGACTCTTTTAGGAGAAAATACGCCTAAGCCTGAACATGATGTAGATGTTATAGGGCAAAACCTCTTTTGACTGTAATCAATGTGATTAATCGCTTCATAGTGTAATGTCCTAGTATTCAAAGTTGTGGTCAAAGATACTGATCAGCTGGGCGCAGTGGCTCATGTCTGTAATCCCAGTACTTTGGGAGGAGGAGGCAAGAGGATTGCCTGAGCCCAATGGTTCGAGACCAGTCTGGGCAACAAGTGAGACCTCATCTCTACAACCAATCAAAAAATTAGCTGGGTGTGGTGGCACATGCCTGTAGTTCCAGCTACTTGGAAGGCTGAGGTGGAAGGATCACCTGAGCCCAACAGGTCGAGGCTGCTGTAGCCGTGAGCGTGCCACTGCACTCCATCCTGGGCAACAGAGAGAGACTCTGACTCAAAACAAACAAATAAGCAAACAAACAAAAGATATTGATCATTTTTTTCTGCTTACTTATTATCCCTGAGGTAAAGGAAATAAATAATAGGATATGCCCATATTCACTGATACAGATGTGTTCTCCTACTTTATGTTGTTGATTTTAGTGACAGTTTACTATTTTGATATAGAATGTGAATCAATAGTTTGTATTTTGTACACATGTTATTCAAGCTGCTATTTACAACTAGAAAACTGGACTGAGACATTCAAGTGGAAAAAAAAAACAGGAAATTAGACCAAGAAACAGTAGAATCATGGGTTGAGCTGTTACCTATACTTCTGCTTAGAACTAGAGTCTCACCTAAAAGTTCACTCCACTTGTGTCTTTTTCAAATGTTGTATGGTCATCCATTCTTCAGCTTTGACTTATCACAGGATAGAAAAACCTTGCAAATAACCCAGCATGTTATTAACTTGGAACAAGTGCAAAAAGTCATTCAAGATTATACTAACCAAATTCTCCCAGGTCCAGTCAAAACTCCTTTTACACTACCAGTTCAGCCTGGAGATTTAGTTTTACTTAAAACAAGAAAAGAAGACTCTCCAAAGGATCAGTTCCAAGTGAAGTGGAAAGGGCCCAATCAGGTTCTTCTTAGCACACCCACAGCTGTAAAATTTCAGGAAATTAATCGTTGAGCATACATATCTAGAGTTAAACTTATGCCTACTGAGTCTCCACAGGCCAAGAAAACTGTCACAGCTGAACAGCCGTTCTACTCCTGTGAGCAGACGGAAGGTCGGAAACTCCTCCTCTGGCAAGAACCAGACCAAAATGGTAAAGGACACCAAAAGTGTACATTTAGAAATAATTGAGCAATTTCACGCCTCCAGCATCGTCATGCAAAGATTGCAACTGGTGCCTGCAAGCAATGCCACCACTGAAACAGATCTGGATGCCTTAGATCAGACAGGGAGAGATTTTTGATCTCTGATTAGTCAGGTGGATGCCCATTGCCAGCTTTGCAGAAGTTACAGAAGACAGACCTTCCCTCCTTTGTCCCCCTCCCATGATTAGGGGATCAAAAATCTCTAGAGGAGGAGGAGAGACCAGGGTAGTTAGTACATTTTAGTTATACATAGGTACATTTCTTGTAGGCAGGTTTGAGGAAGCGTTCAGACATTTTTTTCTTACCACATCTTTACTGCAGGCCAGGTTGGAATGTGGAACCACTAGTCCACCCTAGCTCCTCAGCTAATCAAAAGAAAATCCCATCAGATGTAAGAATAGGACAGTCCAACCTTTCAGTTCATGGTTTAGTATAATATTCACTAAAAATCCTTCAGATTCCCAGTTGAAGGTAAAAGGCACAGCCAACCTCTTAACTGGTCAAAACCATAAAAATGATAATAGACCACCCCTCCTCCCATCAGAGATAGGCAGTTACCTGTGCTTCATCCTCTTTATCGGATCAGCTATTGTGAGATTTTTTCAGGATTTTAGTTGAGAGCAAAAGTGAGGGTCTTTTATGGAGAGACCTGTGCATGTTGGGTCTTTCTGGCATGAATCTCCCGCTTTCTGTCTCTTCTTGCTAATAAACTTTGTTTTAAAACTTTGGTGGCCACTCAAAATAATTTCAGGGTTGAGTCAAAGAGCCCATGAGTTTTGTGCTGTACTCCACCCAACATCAGTGGGATTGCTTGATCATATAATAGTTCTATTTTTAGTTTTTTTGAGAAACCTGCATAGTTTTCCATACTGTACTGAGTTACATTTCCAACAACAGTAAGCAAGAGTTCCCTATTCTTCACATCCTTGCCAAAACTTATTTTTCATCTTTCTGCTAATACTAATTTTAGGCTGAGTGCAGTGACTCACACCTGTTATTGCAGCTCTTTGGGAGGCTGAGGCGGGAGAATTCCTTGAGCCTAGGAGTTTGAGACCAGGCTAGGCAACATAGTTGTCTCACACACACACACACACACACACAAATTAGCTGGGTGGAGTGGTGCATGCCTGTAGTCCCAGCTACTAAGAAGACTGAGATGGGAGGATTGCTCGAGTCCAGAGTTCAAGGCTGCAGTGAGCTGTGATTGTACCACTGTACTCCAGCCTGGGTGACAGAGTGAGAGCCTCCTCCCCTCACCCCCACTGACTAAATAAAAAAAAGGTCATTTAAAAAGATGTGAGGTAATATGCCATTATGGTTTTAGTTTGCATTTTCCTGATGATTAGTAATATCGGACATTTTTTTGTAACCTGTTGGTAATTTGTATGCCCTCTTTTATATGCATCTGCATATACTTCTTTCCATGTTATGGCTAAATAATAAGGTATGGTATAAATATACAATATTTTGTTTAATCATTCATCAGGTGGACCTTTGGGTTGTTCCCCTTTCTGGGCTTTATAAATAATGTTGCTATACACATTCATGTACAAGGTTTTGTATAAACATTTTCAGTTCTCTTGGTGGTATGTATACTTAGGAGGTGAATTGTTGGATCACGTAACTTTAATTTTTTTGTGTAAGTGCCAAGCTGCTTTCCACAGTGGTTGCTTCATTCTAATTTTTCACCAGAAGTGGGCAAAAGTTTCATTTTCTTCACCACTTACATTTCCATTTTATTTTTATTCTAGCAGTCTTAGTAAGTGTGAAGTGTGTGTACTAGTGGTTTGTCCTAGTGGTTTTGATTTGTATTTGCCTACATGACTAGTGATATTGACCACTGTGCTAGTTGGTCATTTGCATGGAGAGAGAAAAGGATTTGCAACATGAGAGCCTGGATTGTGTGGATTCACCCTGTGCAACCCTGGTTCCCTTTGGTAAAGCAATTTAGCCTTGTGAACCTGTTTTCTGTCACAATGAGTAGTTATTGAATCTGTGTTTGTTCCAGGAATGGGGACAAGAAGAAAGATGTGACTAGGTTCTCTACACCAGGGGAGGGCGATTACTGCCTTTAATGAAGAAGGAGAAAAAAAATAACAGGAATCCATGGAGGAATACTTAGATTCACAGCTCAGGGCTTTGCTATGGAATTCAAGGAAGCCCTTTACAATTTTTCTTATCTACAGGATTGGAAAGTTGGGGTCATTTACACTCCCCTTACCAGTTGAAGACTCCTGGAATTTGGAGATCTTTTGTTTGCCTGAAATGCAAAAAATGCAGCTGCCTGGTTATAACAAGACACCTTAGGTGCCTCATTCTTTTCTCCCTGAAACCGCCTGTATAAAATTATCTTTCTGGCTGGGTGTGGTAGCTTATGCCTGTAATCCCAGCACTTGGGGAGGCTGAGGCAAGAAGACTGCCTGATCCTAGGAGTTTGAGACCAAACCGGGCAACATGACCAGACCTCATCTCTACAACAAAACCAAAAAATTAGCTGGGCGTGGTGGCATGCACCTGTAGTCCCAGCTACTTGGAAGGCTGAGGCGGAAAGATCACCTGAGCGCAGTAGATCAAGACTACAGTAGCCATGATCGTGCCACTGCACTCCAACTTGGGCAACAGAGTGAGACTCCGACTCAAAAAATTACCTTTCTCTCCTGATCTTGACCCCTGGGAGAGGGGCAAGGCTAATCAACATAATCTTTTTTAAACAATGGACCTGGTGGGGTGCAGTGGCCCAGGCCTGTAAGCACAGCACTTTGAGAGGTCAAGGCAAGAGGAATGACTGAGCCCAGGGATTCAAGACTAGCCTGGGCAACTTGGCGAGACTTCATCTCTACAATAAACCAAAAAAATTAGCCTGTAGTTCCAGCTATAGGCTGAAGAGAACGAATTACCTGAGCCCATCAGGTTAAGGCTGTGGTAACCATGAGCATGCCACTGCACTGTAGCCTGGGCAACAAAGTGAGACTCTGACACAGGAAAAACAGAATAACAAGGGGCCTGAAATTTCTTGAGAAGACAAGAAGCCATTTGAAAGACAAGAGTAACTTCAATCTCTAGGGTTCACTGCTCCCTCTATACCTTCAGGACTGCCTCTGTAATGGCTCAGGGTGGGGGGAGGTAGTTCTCGATGGTCAGGGTAATTGTTTTATAGACTGAAATCTTTTACAGACTTTGTTCTTTGGAGGATCTAAATTCCTATCTGGGTCCAGAGCTCCAGGAAGTCCTCTACTGGTCACAGGGCCCCAGGAAGACAATCTCAACACCCCCAATGACATCATCAACCAATCAACATCCCCTGTCCCTCTACTCACCAAGTTCCCTTTAAAAACCTTATCCTCAGCCGGGCTTGGTGGCTCAGCCTGTAATCCCGCACCTTTGGTAGGCTGAGGCGAGTGGATTGACTGAGCCCGCGGGTTTGAGACCCGCCTGGGCAGCGAGACCTCATCTCTACAATAAATAAATAAATAAATCAGCCGGGCGTGGTAGCGCATGCCTGTAATTCTGGCTACTTGGAAGGCTGAGGCGGAAGGATCGCCGGAGCCCAGCAGGTCGAGGCTGCGGTGGCTGGGAGCGGCCACTGCACTCCAGTCTGGGCGACAGAGTGATACTCCAACTCAAAAAAAAAAACCAAAAAACCTTATCCTCTGGCTGGGCGCAGTAGCTCAACCTGTAATCCTAGCACTTTGGGAGGCAGAGACAAGAGGATTGCCTGAGTCCAAGGATTTGATAACACCCTGGGCAACTTGGCAAGACCTCATCTCTACAATAAATCAAAAAATTAGCCTTCCAAGTAGCTGGATCCACAGGCACATGTGATAGCATGTGCCTGTGGATCCAGCTACTTGGAAGGCTGAGGTGGAAGGATCAACTGAGGTCAATAGGTTGAGGCTGAAGTGGCCGTTAGCATGTCACTGCACTCCACCCTGGGTGACAGAACGAGATCTCAAATAAAAAAATAGACAAAGGAAAATAAAACTAACCAAAAACCTTATCCTCTGAATCTTCAGGTACGTGTTTTTTGAGCAATTTCCCCTCCTCGCTTAGCTGTTTTGCAAGGGAAATAGCCCTACCCAAACAGCAAGTGATGAGTGGAGAAAAAAGATCGTGAATTAAGGCCTAAGCCCAAACCCCGGAGTATCTGGTCAGCAGATTTTTTTGGGGGGAGGGGTGCACTGATATTGTGAAGATCTGTTGGGGAGAATTGGAATGTAGGCAGGAAATTTGGAGGAGTTAGAGTCCTCAAAAGGCAATTGTGCTGGAGTTGATGCGGAGACTGAATTTCTTTTGAAAGTTTTTTTTTTTTTTCCTTTTTTGTGAGCGGATACAATGATTGGTGTTCTGGACAGGGGTGACTTAACTTCTCGTTTGAAATACTTCTGTACTTATAAAGATTTATTTTTCAAAAAAATAAGCAAGGATTACACTTGTCAAAAAAATGATCACCAGTATCTCCTTACGTTCTAACTTTTAATAAACAAAAAACCACAGACCCATGGGCTTAAGGAGCTTTATAGACTATTATCCTCCCTTCTTTTCACAGGTGTTGAGTCTTTAGCTTTTTGTTGTTGTTTTGTTTTTGTTGTTATTGTTGTTGTTTTGAGTCAGAGTCTCACTCTGTTGCCCAGGCTGGAGTGCAATGGCATGCTCACGGCCATTGTAGCCTTAACCTGCTGGGCTCAGGAGATCCTTCCAGCTTAGCCTTCTGAGTAGCTGGATCCACAAGTGCACACCACCATGCCTGGCTAAGTTTTTGAATTACTGTAGAGACGAAGTCTTGCCAAGTTGCCCAGGCTGGTCTTGGAACCCTGGACTCAAGGCGATCCTCTCACCTCAGCCTCCCAAAGTGCTGGGATTACAGGAGTGCCTGGCTGAGTCTGTAGTTTTAAAAAAGATCTTTATTTGCACTTCTCTTTGTCTTTTGGGAACAAGGAACTAGAAGAGACTACTCTGTCAGGTACTGTATGAACATAGATTCTTTTCTCCCTATACCTGGCTTCTTTCTGTCCCCTTCCTTAGGGAGCAGCCTCTAACCAAGGCTGGTCTCTGAAGGGTATGCATATTCTCAGTAAGGAGTCATAGGATGCAAGTGATGGAGCAATGCTGAGAACAGTGTTTACCCTTAATCAATGTAACTGTAAATACCACATAGCAATCAGAATAATTAACTTGATTATAAAAACTGCTTGCTGTACTGTCCCAAGGAGCAGATTCTTCACTGACCAACCACTGTTGGTGACTCACATAAGTTTTATAAAGACTTTTACAAAGTCTTTCCCTGCTGGACCGCCAGGTGACTTCTTTGGAATAGGTAAAGAATATTACGTGCAAGCCCTCTCAGATTTGGGGTTACCATGTTATAATTGGTGTAGTTGGGTAGAATATTCCAGAGAAGCTTTCCTTGTAGAGGCTGTGAAAGAGACAGAGGAGGGAAGGAATGTCACTGGGGGAAATACCAGTGTTTTGGCCCAGTCCAACAAACCAGCTGCTAACCCTCACAGACCAATTGAGTATGAGAGCCAGTAAACTGAGAAAAGACTTATTATTTGCCAGGCAAAGAGAGAGAGCGAGAGTTAGGTTAATGCCTTGAAAACCACTGAATCCCTGAACAAAGGAACCAGGGGCATTATATAGAGTTTTAAGAAATCATTATCTAGGTTATATAAGACCCTCAAGGTGTGAGACTCATGCAGTGCTCCCATAACCCAGAAATATCTGGTCGTCTTCAAAAGTGGGCTGACGCTAGGGGGTGTCAGGGAGTTGTGCCACTGGTTATTCTTTTTTCTCAATGGGTGGATGATTAGCCTGGTTGACAAGGTCAATCCTGCAATTAAAACTGAAGGTATTAAATAGAAAAGGGGGTAGGTGACTTCCAAGGGCAGAAAAAAATGTGCACTTTTAAATTCAAGCCGCTTTTTCTGTTATGTTTGATTTGAACTACAAAATAAGCCGTCTATTACTAAACTTAACAATAAAGATAAATAAAAATAATGGCTTTTTCTGGCCTGTAACACCAGAGTGGACCTCTGGTTCAATGTGGCTAAAGTTGCTGGCTCGATAGTTGGGGGCCACTGAGTGAGTATGGAAACACCCCCAAAAAACTGGCTGGCCTGCGGGAATTATTGGAAGCAGCTGATGAGAAAGAATAATTTCAGAAGGAAAAAGATAACCATGCACTCACAGTGGCTGGGATGGCCCCTGCTTTGCATTCTCCGAGTGGCTACTGAACAGGAGATACCCACTACAAGTCAGGTGCAAAAATGTTTAAGACGGAAAAGACATGCTCAGTTAACTCAGGCAGAAAGCAGAATATCTGTGCTATCCTCACTAGTCGGTCCGACAGTACAAAGGGCCGCACAAGCGATAGCAGACCTGGGAGAAGCAGGTATGACTAGGTGTCTAGTACAGAAATGAGTTTAAAAGGTGAAAGAGAACCCAAAAGGGAAAAAAAAGCTGTGAAGACCCCCATAAAGGTAACCCACCAGCAAAGGTAAGTAGATTTAATTAAGGCAGGGGTGGATCCCAACAGGAATAAAAAGCAATGGAATGTAATGTTGGTGGGATTATGGAAAAAATTCCCCAAAGAAAAGCACTATCATCCCTGAAAAGAGGGCTGAAGTCTGGGTACTAGAGTGAATCCCCAGTAAAAAAATAGGTTTCCCCTTTGAGGCTACAACATGTAATGAAGGCAAAGATCATGGTATGGTCACTTGCCCCTCAGGTTGAGTGAAGAGCTCTCTCAGAAGATGATGGCCTTCTGTCCTGGCCCTAGTCTCAGAACTGGGGGTGGCCAAGATACAAGGGACATCCGAGACTCCTCCATAATTGGAGGCCACATGTTAAGCTCACTATATACTGAACCCCAAGGAATATACAAAGAGGTAATAGCTTTGGTGGATACTGGAGCAGAATGCATCCAAATATATGGAAACCCAAACACATTTGAAGGGCCTGTAACTGCTATAGATGGGTATGGTGGCAAATCAATCAAAGTTAAGAGGGTGATACTAACCCTGCACATGGGTTGCCTACCCCCCCAGACCCTATCCTGTATATATGTGTGTATACACACACACACACACACACA
>NW_007021463.1:24675-46945 GCF_000164805.1 Carlito syrichta
TACAAAGAAACTTAAGAAAACTTTGGGGTTGATGTATATATTTATGAGGGTAACTTGATGATGATTCATGGAAGTATACATATGCCAAAACATATCAAATTGTACTCTTTAAATATATGAAGATTATTTTATATCAATTACATCAGTAAAGTTCTTTAAAAAAACAACAAACACATTTTTTAAAATAGGTGGAAAAAACCAGAGGGTAAAGATGTAAGGCATAGTCCTGAAAAACAAAAGGACAGAATAACTATAACTTGTCCATTCTTTCTCCACAATACAGCTACTCACTTCTCTCTTGGTTGGCCACTTTTCCTACTTTCGTGATCCATGCAGTATACTGCTATTTGGAGCAAAGAATATTAAATAAAAATTCCACCACACAGAGATAATGACTTATAATATTTGAGAGAACTACTGTCTTCATCTGAATTTAGTTTGAATTTAGGTTCATACCATTTGTGTTCTTTTTGTTAGACTTTCTCATCTTTACACTTTTCAAATATACATAAAATTGTAAAAAGTTAGACACGTATGTAATCATCCCTTGACCTTAGAGTTTTGCTTCAAATTTCTGTAGAAAACACACACACACACACACACACACACACACACACACATATATACATATATATACATATCTCCTATAAAGGATTACAAACTGGGAATTGTGCTAGAAGGGTTATGGTTAGAAACCAGTGCTGGCGAATTTTGCCTGCAAGTAAGCATAGTTAAAGCTGTAAAGCTGTAATCAGAGGACATGTCAAACACCTGCCTGTGGTCCTGCCAGTACCATGGTGGGTGATGGCTACCAAACAATACCACTTACCTGGTGAGCACAAAGAAGTAGGAGAAACCATACAGGAATTGGCAAAGGTTAATATGATCTGCCATGCTCACGGACTCTGTAATTCTTCGGTATGGCCAGTAAGGAAACCAGGTGGTACTTGGAGAATGAAGCTAGATTACTGGGGATTAAATAAAGTTATAGGCCCTCTGGCATGGTGCTGTACCCAATATTGCTGATATTCTGGAACAATTAGGCACACAATTGGGCGCATGCTATTTTGTAGTGGATTTGGCTAACGCTTTCTTTAGTGTTGACGTTCATGCAGGTTGTGAAGACCAGTTCACATTCACCAGGGAAGGAAGACAATGGACGTTCATGTTGCTGCCAGTTGGGCATTTGCAGAGCCCTACATTATGTCACTGCAGGGTCATTCAAGATTTGGAAAACTGGAGGTGACCTGCATCAGTGACTCTATTTCATTGTATAGATGACATACTGCTAAACTCTGATTCTCTTATTACAGACCTAGAGAAGGAAGTATCCCAGCTGACTAAACACTTGCAGGGAAAAGAATCATCAGCTATTATTGATAAGATCCAGGCTTTTCCCCACCCAACAATGCCCAAACAGCTACAAGAGTTTTGGGGATTGTTGGGGTATTGCATTTATCCCACATTTAGCACAAATAGTATGACCCAATGGGACAGGACAGAAGAGTGCCAATGGGCATTCAGTGCTGCCAAAAGTGCTAATGGGCGCCATCAAGGCATCGGGCATTCTAAACCAATCCCTACTCTATGAACTGGATGTGAATATTACCCAGGAATGATATGCTTGGGGGATTTGGCAGCAACAGGGGAAAGTTCAACTTGCCATTGGTTTTTGATTGCAGAATTGGAAAGGCGCCAAAGCCTGCTACAGGCCCACTGAACAGCAGGTCACCACAGTGTATCAAGCTTTCTTGGAAGCAAAGCCCATCACCGGACAAGCCCCAGTGACAGTGCACACCGCCTTGCACATAGCAGAATGAATCCATGACCTGTCATGGGCCCCACAATGTGGCCACGCAGATGATGACCCTATCCAAATGGCGAGCATATCTACATCTATAGCAGTGTAGCAAGCTCTCCACAAGTCCTCTAAGTCAGGAACTGCAGCAGCTCCTAGGACCAAAAATGTTTATCAATGCAGGGGAGCAACTGGTAGAGCAAACAGTTATCACCCCATCACCCATTACGGAGGGAATACCACTGGTACATGGACAGATCGTGTCAGGGGCAACCCCATCAATGGCGAGCTGTTGCATGCCAGCCAAAAGCAGTCTATCTGGATGGAAGATGGGACTGGGCAAAACAGTCAGTGGGCAGAGTTGTGGGCAGAATGGTTGGTGATACCCAAAGAGCCAGGCCCACAGACAATTTGCACAGACAGCTAGCTGGGCAGTGTTCAAAGGACTAACACTGTGGATGCCACAGTGGCACCAGCAGCAATGGATAATCATCAATGAGTGGCAACACTCATTGCAGGACTGGACGACCCAATTGCATAAAGCAATCCATGCTTTCAATGAGAGACCCTGTGCAGGCCATTCAGCACTCCAAGACATGCTGATGCAACCGTGGGCATTGCCCCTGAGGACACAAATACGAACACAAGAATAATTCTTGCAACCAAGCTGGGGAATTGAGTATAACCTGTTGCTGTCCACCCTGCAAGACATAGTACCTGGAGATAATATTTTCCATTGACCCTGGGAAGTTCAATCTGAACCCCACTGGTGTCCTCTGATGACTCCCTGGGGAGAAGGGATTGGTCATAATTTATTCATCCTATGGTTATGGGAAACTGACCAAACTGTTAAATGTAATAACCTCAGGTATTAAATACTCAAACACACCCACTGTCCTTTCATATCACGGACAAGATAACTCCTGGGCTTGATAGGGCATGGTATTCCAACATCGTAACACTCCCCAAAGTATTGTGCTGTTGTCACAGAAGAAATGTTGCTTGGGTTTTACCAGATAAACAGAATTCTTTTTTTCATTTTTAATGAGATTTAAGAGGGAGAGCACTAACACTACCTGAACAAGAAAAAACACTATTTTTATATATAAAAGATGGATACACCGGGCTCGGTGGCTCAGCCTGTAATCCCAGCACTTCAGGAGGCCGAGGCGAATGAATTGCCTGAGCCCATGGGTTCCAGACCCACCCAGGCAACTTGATGAGACCTCCGCTCTGCAATAAATCAAAAATTAGCCGGGCATGGTAGCGCGCACCTGTAGTTCCAGCTACTTGGAAGGCTGAGGCAGAAGGATCGCCAGAGTCCAGCAGGTCGAGGCTGCAGTGGCCGGTAGCGTGCCACTGCACTCCAGTCTGGGCAACGGAGTGAGACTCCAACACACACACACACAAAAAGATGGATAATCAGGATTTACTTTTGCTTGTTCCTCCATAGTATCACACCTAGCCAAAGATCCCTTTTCCAATTGGTTTGGATCACTAAGCTATTTTTTTTTAAGCTTTTTCATTGTAGTAGGTTTTGTTTGTTTGTTTTGACTTGGAGTCTCACTCTGTCGCCCAGACTGGAGTGCAGTGGCCGCTCCCGGCCACCGCAGCCTCGACCTGCTGGACTCCGGCAATCCTTCCGCCTCAGCCTTCCAAGTAGCTGGAATTACAGGCATGCGCTACCACGCCCGGCTGATTTTTTGATTTATTGTAGAGATGAGGTCTCGCTGCCCAGGCAGGTCTCGAACCCACGGGATCAGGCAATCCACTCACCTCAGCCTCCCAAAGGCGCGGGATTACAGGCTGAGCCACCGAGCCCAGCTTCATTGTAGCAGTTTGCTATTCAGATCCTGTGCCCTATACTGGATATATGGGATATGAATGCCATGTCCGACTTGTGTTTCCACCTCAGGAAGCTAGAGGAAGATCAATCTTACATGAAGATTATAAGGGTGGAAAAAGGTAAATGTAGGGGTGGAGTGTCACGTACTATCTGGATATGGACCCTTTCTGGACCTCTGGGTGACTTCTTTGGAATAGGAAAAGAACACTACTGCAAGCCCTCTAAGATTTGGGGTTACTGCATTACAACACCCTAATTTAACAATCATTATCTCTGAGTAGTGCCATGATAGTTTGTCTTCATTTTCTGTCATATACATGTCTTAATTTATGAACAATACTTTGTAAGAGGAGCATGCTCTTCTATTGAATAGGTTGGACGCGGTGGCTCAGCCTGTAATCCCAGCCATTTGGGAGGCAGAGGCGAGAGGATTGCCTAAGCCTGGGAGTTCGAGACCAGCCTGGGCAACTAGCCGGACGTAGTGGTGTGCATCTGTAGTTCCAGCTACTTGGAAGGCTGAGGCGGAAGGATCACCTAAGCCCAGCAGGTTGAGGCTGCGGTGGCTACGAGCGCACCACTGCACTCTACTCTGGGCGACAGGAGTGAGACTCCACCTCAAAAAAAAAAAAAAAAAAAAAGGAAGGAAGATATAAATTTAGGAGACCCATTAGGTAGGGTAAACCTATAAGTAGTTGTCATTCTTTCAGAGTCAGTCTGGTCTTGGGAACCCCCCCTCACCTGGAGAGGGAGTAATGAAAGTTTTAATAACAAGAATAGACATTGTTTAAAAGTATACTTAAACTTCTTTAACATCTACATAGTTTTGGGAATACTGAACAATGAATATTTCAGTTTCTTATTCCATTATAGTCATAATTTCTCTATAAATTCATTCTGTTTATATTTGGTTATTTATGAGAAATGTCACATCCTGTTTATACCCTGGACATAGGTGAAGAAAATATAGATTAGATCATTACTTTTATAGAAACAAAGAACTATCAAAAGACAAAATTACAACAAAATTAGAATCAGTGATTCTAGAAAACAGTCCCATCTCTTCTATAAGACAGAATCAGTGATTTATAAGCAGAAAAGGGTGAGGAAAGCAGGAACAGAGAACAACAACACAAAAAAATGGATTGATATTTCAAAGTTGCTTTCCTTCTAGGGTTAAAACTCAAGAGGACAGCTGGGCTTGGTGGCTCAGACTGTAATCCCGTGCTTTGGGAGGCTGAGGTGAGTGAATTGCCTGAGCCCGCGGGTTCAAGACCCGCCTGGGCAACTTGACGAGACCTCATATCTACAATACATCAAAAAATTAGCCAGGCGTGGTAGCGCACGCCTGTGGTTCCAGCAACTTGGAAGGCCGAGGTGGAAGGATCGCCGAAGCCCAGCAGGTCGAGGCTGCGGTGGCCAGGAGCGGCCACTGCACGCCAGTCTGGATGACAGAGTGAGACTCCAACTCAAAAAAGAAAAAAAAGAAAAAAAAAAAAAACCTCAGAGGACTCCCTTACCATGCAGACTTGGGTAAACTAGGACCTTCTGATTGGCTGCTATGCATCTCCTATCTTATGGGAAGCTGACCCATTTTAAAGTTCACTTTGATTACCTGGCCCTTAGCAGGAGTAACTTTATTCTGATTTGGTATGATCTGTTGGGCCTACAGCAGAAGACCTGTCCAAAAAAATGGCCTCCCATATTTCATTTAACAATTTCCATTTTGGTCATGCTCTCACTCAGGGCATTAGTCCTACTCCCAGTAACCATCATTCTGATATTTTGGTCCCAACAAGTTATTATGTTCTCATTATCACGTGTGTCTTCCAGCCATAGTGAAACTATTCATCATTCAGTGGATGGCTGCATTCAGGTATTTTAAACTTTTTGAAAGAATGCAGCATACTAGGGAGACTATTATTATGGCGATCAAAAGAATAATACCAAGTTTGGAGTATGGTTCCTTAGCCAAGGCCCCAATTAACCAAACCAAATAAAATCAAATCCATGAAAGAATCAGTCAAAGAATCTACCAGTTTTAACTAAGTAACCTGTTTGTTAATTTTTTTTTTGCAACAGGATATCTACAATACCTGACATATTTGTCCATCTGCAACAAGAAGGTTTAGCAACTCCACAGACTTTTCCCTGAATTCAAAGAAATCTGTTGTATAGCTATAGACCTTGCAGTAGCATCTGCTATAAAGACTATTATGAGGGATGAATCTCTGATTATTGCCTCATTTATATTTACTCCATGCCACACACACAAAAAAATCTAACAAGTTAAGCCTTATAGCAGAGTTCTTTTTTTTTTTTTTCTGAGTCGGAGTCTTACTCTTTCACCCAGGCTGGAGGGCAGTGGCACGCTCGCAGCCACCGCAACCTCGACCTGCTGTGCTCAGACGATCCTTCTGCCTCAGCCTTCCAATTAGCTGGAACTACAGGCGCGCGCCACCACGCCCTGCTAATTTTTTGATTTTTTGTAGAGATGAGGTCTCGCCAAGTTGTCCAGGCTAGTCTTGAACCCGTGGGCTCAGGCAGTCTTCTCACTCGGCCTCCCAAAGTGCTGGGATTATAGGTGTGAGTCACCGTGCCCAGCCAGCAGAGTTCTTTTTAACCTACGACATAAGTTGAGAGGAGTGGACCAGTGTTCTTCTGACTGATTATGGAGTGTTAAGGGTATCATTAAAATTCCTAGCCCAAATACTATGCTTTCAGGGATCATTTCTATAGTGCATAACTAAAGAACTTTCTCTGAACATATAGAGTGTCATAAATAAAAACAATAAGATTCCTAGATCACATTGGCCCTTCATCCTCTACCTGTCAAGGCATGTCAGATCCAACATGCTCATGTTACTGCAGAAACTAAATTCTAATTACAACATTATCCTACCAAGCAAAAGAGGTATGCATAAGCAAGAAAAAAACCGAAGAAGGGTAAGAGTCTCATTATGATAGGGAGTCTTGTACCGTCTTGGGAAAAACTATATACAACATGAAGTCATAAACTGCTCAACTTGGTTTACAGTTTAAACATCTCCGGTTATTGGGCACTTTGGTGGACTTTCTGAGTGGCTCACACATCAGGCATAAGGTATGTCCCTTGAAATTTACACTGAGTTTAATTCCCCTATTGGGAATAGGGAATATACTGGGAGGAACTCAAATCATTCTACAAAAAAGATACCTGCACATGTATGCAGCTGTGTTCACAATAGCAGAAATGCTGCCCATCGAAGCTCGACTGGATTAAAAAAATGTGGTACATATGCACAATGGAATACTATGCAGCCATAAAGAAGGACAAATATATGGACTTTGCAGCAACTTGGATGGATTTGATCATACTCAGTGATTTATCACAGAAACAAAGAACTGAGTTCCATATGTTCTCACTCATAAGCTGACCCTGAACAATTATAATGCTATAAGAAAGCAATTGGCAGTAGGGGAAAACTGTCAGGGGAAGAGGGGTGGGATTGGCAGTTGAGGGAAACTGCTAGGGGAGGGAGGGGCATACCTCAACGACAAGGGTATCTGCATGATCAATGTTTATATATCTAACCCTGAAATGTACCCCACATCTTTATAATAATAAAAAGAAATTTACACTGAGTTTGTTCAGTTCCAGTCTATAGGGCTTCAGAGACAGAGTAGTTCTTATTCTTAGTGATTCCATGTAAGAAAAGTAGGAGAAAATTAGATTGAAGGAACCTAAAATTTAGGATTCAATCCAGTCTGCAGGCAGATAATAAAGCCTCAAAAACAACAGATAAAATTAATGACAGGCATATTCTAGCTTTCTTCAGCAACACATTTTTTCCTCTACATTCATCCCTATTTCTACCGAAGATAAGCAGCATAAGACCAATTTGTTTGCAAAATAGCTCTAGTCTCATTAAACATGGCCTGATTATATAAGTGCAGCAAGAACAGTGATTGATCACATGGGTGTCAGAACTTCTTATAAGGAATCTGAGATTGACATTTAAAAACCTCTCAAGTCTAGGAAGCCAAACAAATTGCCACCAGGCTGCTTCTGTAACACCTAAAAACCTGGGTGAATTCCTCTCTCTTCTGGGTCCCCTAGATATCTTGAGGTTCTTGGGCATGCCAGGAAGTGACATTTTTACTCACTGTAAGACTGGGAACCATTAAAGCCAGAAATCCTGTGTATATTCTCAAATACGACGTGCCAGCCAAAATCTTGGCGATATAATCAATGTTTCCAATTATTGAACTTATGCAAATAATTATATTGCTATAAAATACTAAGTTTCTAAATTATGGGAGGATAAGGTAGGTAGAGAAACTTAAATATTTTAATTCTGTTTACAAAAGTATACATTATCAACTTGTAAGGTATAGATAGCTTCATTAAAAAAAAACTTCGTTACATCTGAAAAATAAAACATTAATATTAAAAAGACGAAAATGTTCAAATAAGAAGTCATTAAAACATTGTCCTTATTAGTTCATTTATTCTCATATTATCAATTTTTGTTCTGCTTGATCTTGGAATAGCACTTTCAAAATGTCATCAATTTCCTCACTAGATTTTTTTTTGGAAATTCTTTCCCCATTCAATGGTATGATTTTAAAGTTGTCAGAAACTTATATTTGTCAGAGTCCTTTACATAAATTTCCTTGAAGATGAAAACACTTAAGGATTATAGTTGCTTGCAAAAGCTTTCAAGAAGGCTTCAAAATAAAACAACTATTTGTAAATGAGAAGACTTAAAATGGCCATGGTTAAAAATACAATGAGCTCATTATACTCAGCATTTGACAAGGAAATGTGGTTATTTCTGTGGCATATAACTTTTTACCACAGTAACTGAAATTATGTCTAACACTATATCAGGACATATCAGATTTTTAGAAATTTCATATAACTTCAGAAACACTTATCAAACTCATAAATATAAATTGAAAAGGATTTAGTATCACTTATTTGACATTGCTTCCCACATAATTCAACATATAAAACGGAGTTAATTAGTTTAATCTCTTTTCAAAAGTCTTTGGGATGGTCAAGGGACTATCTGGGATATTCCAAAGTTAGTTTAAGATAAAAAAGAATTTGATTTTGAGAACTTTGTCAAAAGCATCAAGAGGCTTAGAACACTTGAATACATAAGATAATTCAAAGGCTAATACAGAAAGTTACATAGCTGTAAAACAAATAAACAAACATGGCCGGGCTCGGTGGCTCAGCCTGTAATTTCAGCACTTTGGAAGGCCAAGGCGAGTGGATTGCCTGAGCCCGAGGGTTTGAGACCCGCCCGGGCAACTTGGCGAGACCTCAAAAAAACTAGCCGGGTGTGGTAGCGCACGCCTGTAGTTCTGGCTACATGGAGGGCTGAGCTGGAAGGATCGTCAGAGCCCAGTAGGTCGAGGCTGCGGTGGCCAGGAGCGTGCCACTGTACTCCAGTCTGGGTGACAGAGTGAGACGCCAACTCCAAACAAACACACCTTAGCTCTTTTAATATTGAGAAGATTCAGTTTTCTCAGGTACTAAAAAGACCTAATAAAAGGCAACATAAAGCAAAAGAAATTGTCTTGCTAAAACACAGAATCTCTCCCTTTTTGGTAGATTATTTTAAAAGGGTAATAAAAAAAACCCTTACATTCTCATACTCATACTCTATTTGCACACTATGCCATTAATACAAAAGCTAATTTTAATAGACCGTCATGAATAAATCTGTCCAATCTTAGGTTGATCACACATAAAATTTCCTTTTAAAAAATTTCTTTCACAGACTTATGCCTTACATTAATTTAGTTTGTCTGATACTCTTTCTCCTTTTTCACATAACAGCAATAAATATAACTTTCCTTACCAAGCACGTCTTTCTTTCCTCTCACACAGTTGTTTCTCTCATTATTTCTAGTCTTAGTTTAATTACAAATATTAACTAGAATTTTTAATCCTTAGGAACCTTCATTTCTAGTGAAAACCTAGGAAATAAGCAAGTAACTTCATGAAAACACATTTCATAATTTCTAGAAATAGATGGCTTCCCACAGTATTGTTCTTCAATATGCCATAGGACATATTTACCAACAGACCCAAATATCTCCAGTACCTCTTGAATAAATCAAAAGTAGATGAATTCATGTTCCGTAATTAACGTTTCGGCATTTTAATTTGCTTAGAAGTGACCAAAAGTTTAATACATATTTATTACTTAATTTAACATAACTTTAAGATTTCAAGTTATCAAAATTTTTTGAAACAATTTTTAAGTAGACATTTTATAAAATAATTCTTTTTGAAATGTTTGCTTATAAACTTTAATCTCACATTTGCCTGATTTACTGGACAGTTATGCTTGAATTATTCATAAAAATTGTATGAGACATTAAACAAAACTTGCCATTAAAAAGTTCAGGAAATGTCACCCCTAAATAAGCCACTTCAGTAGATGTATTATCTTGAGTTGAAGTCACTTGAAAAATAGCAAATGGAGAAAGAGGCTTTCTCTGAACTTTCCTTATCTGCCTAAAGACAGATCCTTCAGAAGGAACTTAATAGTCTTTGATCACAGATTCACTAATCAAGGAAGATTAATAATTCTCATCACAAGAGAAGAGGCTAGAATTTGACACTACATCCAAACATATTTTGTCATAAACCATCATCTATCCTCCTAAGGACCCATTCATTATTTTTCCTTCAAATCATTTACTTTCCCCTAATTTGCTTACATCTCCCTCCTATAATCTTTATAAAGAGAGTATATAAGCTAAACTGCACTGGGTTTTGGGGTATTCATTTTTTCTTCCTGTGTTGCCTCTGTGCAAGCAAAAAATCTGTACAAAAAAATTCTCATTAATCAAACCCTCAGAGGGTAGAGGGAAAGTCTTCCCTCCCCTATACCATCATCTTATGTCATTTTATTTTTGTAGACAAATCAGTCAAGTATCAAAAATATCACAGAAGCAAAGAAACTAAAAAGTTAAACATGAATCTTTGCTTTATCTTTTTTTTCTTCCATGACTGGCATGCATCAATTCATTCTTACTGCAGATTTTTGCTTTTAGGTTGAATTTATAGTCCTATGGTCTTACACATCCAGCAGAGAGAACACAAACCAGCCTGACCTAGGAAAAAGTGACATTTCTGAAAACATTTCTAGTTTTAATTTACCAACAATTTAAAAACTAGCTATATTTACCAAAGATCTACCTAAATTACATAGACTTATAAAAACCAAACCAAGTGGTTTGTTTTTTTTTTTTTTTGGGAGAGTTTTATGAATAGTTAATTTATATGAGCATTCATGTATTCCTAAGCCAATTTGACTAGAACTTCCTTGAGAGACTTTATAAATGAGTAAAACCTTCTGGAGGTGGGAAAATAACACATAGACAAAGTACACAAACACAGACAGATGCAAAGAGCTTATACTCTTAACTATGCTTTTTAAAATTTGCCAATTTCCAAATATTCCCCCCCTTTCAGATTACTGTACCAATCTTTCAATTGCCTGTTTCATTGCTGTGTCACCCAGCCAGTGCTAAATTTGCATTTCCAAATGAATGGCTCTTAGAAAATGTACATCTCAAAGGCATGAAACATATATTTTAGATCTAAATGCCATCATTTTCCCAGGCCTCCCAATTCAGCTTTTGTTTTAACTAGATTACTGAGTTCCAGGAAGAACACATTGACAAATAGGACACATTTTCTATGCCTGGACAAATAGCATACACAACTCTGAACTAAAGAATCTGTTTAGAATGTAAAGGTGGTTAAAGAAGCAAACCAAGTAAACCTGAAGGTTCAACTTTTATAAAAGCTTTATTTAACTTTTGTCTTTGGGGTGGGATCATAACTAATTAAAAAGGTTAGAGGACTCAATTTTTCTAGTCAATTAGTTGCTTAAGCTTTTCATTTGCTTTTTGTAAGGCATTCTCTAAAGAGATAAATTTTTTGAAATCTTTTTAGAAGCTTCTGCACATCAATTAAAATAGGCATTCCTGCATAGGTCTCATTTGAGAGTTCTTATTTTCAAATTCACTTCTTAAATAAGCAGTCTTGTCCAACTGGAACATTCCACATATTCACCATTCCAATTATAAATTACCTTTAGTAAGACTTTGCCATTTTGGGAAATATTTGCATCTTCTGGGGCCATATTGAAACATGTAAAAGGCAGGCATAGTCAGAAGTTGGAAAACTTAGTGCCTTAGAACTTAAAAATTCTACTTTTACATTGAATCTTGGGTCTCTGAGAGCTGAAATAAAAACCTAAGAAAGAAACATCACAGTGTTGGTTTACATACTGTTTTCTGTTGCATGGAAATTTTCTTGAGACTGGTGAGTGATCCAGTGTCATCTAATCCAGGTTATCTGCAACTCAGTTTCTCCTATTATGGGAATCAAACAAGTGCTCTAATAGTTTTTAGGTACCCTTTGCATGCTCACCAATATAATATGCTCTTGGCTCTGAGATCTCCTTAACCAACTTATCCAATGATTTCCCCCTGCATTAGTGCAAAAGAAAAAGAAATGCAGAGGAACCCAAACCTCTGTGAATTTCCTAAAGGTGGGGACACACACTCCTTTGCTGTAACTACTACAAGCATCATCAGTTCCCTTTAAAACTAGGGCATTTGTGAATGATCCATCTATCACTGCAAATGCTGACGGGTCATATGTCCTCTTCACAGCACAAACTAACCCATGGTACTCACATCACAGACAGACACTGGATTGGAAAGTAAAAACTACTAGGGGACTCGACACAAAAGCAGTAGTCTGAACCCAAGAAGAACTTTACTAACAAAAGGTGTCATCGATGCTTTACCTGCATACCTCAAGGGACCTTGGGTGTTATCAGCAGTCTCAGCTAATATTTTGATTTATTGTAGAGATGAGGTCTCACCATGTTGCCCAGGCTGGTCTTGAACCCATGGGCTCAGGCAATCCTCTCGCCTCCACCTCCCAAAGTGCTGGAATTACGAGTGTGAGCCACCGCACCCGGCTAGAGGTGTAATGTAAAAGAACAATTCAGCTATGCCTGAGCATGCCACTGCCCTCCAGCCTGGGTGACAGAGTGAGACTCCAACTCAAAAAAAAGGGGGGGGGGTTAAAATTTAGGGTTAGGTATACAAATGGTCATTGTATAGGTAAAGTTTGGACCTCACTTTGGTTCCCACTTCACCTGGTTTGAGATAAGTTACCCTTATTGATGAAGTGTGCCACCCCTCCCCCAGCAGTTTCCCACTACTGCCAATCCCTTTCTTATAGTATTATGATAATTGTTCAGGCCCACTTATGAGTGACAGTTGCATGTTATAATAGTCATTTATAAATAGTTGCTATTTACTGTGTTTATTATTGGGGATTAGAGTTTGGAGGATGCTCCTTCAGAAATCCCTATGCTTGGAGGTTGTGTTTAGACAAACCAGGAATTTCCGTTAATACTTTGAAAAAATAGAAAAAATAACAAGGATATGGAGAAATTGTAACCCTTACGTACTGTTGGTAGAATTATAAACGTGCTATTGTAATAAAGAACACTATGGCAGTTTGTCAAAAATTGAAAATAGAACTACCCTATGACACAAAAAATCCATGGCAAGAAATATATCCAAAGAAATAGAAGCAGGGTACGAAGGATATAAGCACAAATGCATGTTCCTAGCAAAACTAATAAAAATACACAAAGGGTACAAACAAGCCAAATGGTCATTAACAGGTAACGTGATAAAACAAAGCATAGGCTGGGCATGGTGGCTCAAACCTGTAATCACAGCACTTTGGGAGGCCGAGGCGAGAGGATTGCCTGAGACCAGGGATTTGAGACCAGCCTGGGCAACTTGGTGAGACCTCATCTCTACAATAAATCAAAAAATTAGCCAGGAGTGGTGGTGCATGCCTGTAGTTCCAGTTACTTCGAAGGTTGAGGCAGAAGAATCACCTGAGCAGGTCGAGGCTGCGGTGGCCATGAGTGTGCCACTGCACTCCAGCCTGGGTGACGGTGAGACTCCAACTCGAAAAAAAGAAAGAAAGAAAGAAAGAAACCAACCAAACAAACAAAAAAGCATGATATACCTATACAGTGAAATATTATTCTGCCACAAAAACAAGCAAAAATGAACACCAATGCCCTGGCTCCAAGAGGCATTGTTTGGGCCATGGACTCAACTGACAAAAATCACAGGGGGCACTTGATCTCAGGTTCGCTGGACCATGGGGTCGCATGTCTCTCACCCAGGGCAGTTGGGGTGCGGACCATGGAGGGGCCAGCCCACCCATCTTGCTCCCCAGGCTGGAAAAACACCCCAATGCCGGCCAGCATGGCTATGGAACTGCAGGGCTGAGAGAGGTCCTTCTCTGGGATGCACTGTGACCCATGGAATCTCTTGGGGCCTAGGACCCACCTAGGCCTGCCTGCCTGTTGCTCTCAAGGGAATGGGCACCAGGTCAAAAGCTCACAGCCTCGAGTTTGAGGCTCCTTAGCTGAGGCCAATCACTAGTCCCCGCCCAGACATGGCTGCCACCAGCCTCCTGAGCCTCTGCTTCCTGGAAAGGACCCGCCAGGTGTCCTGGCAGTCCACCTCATCCTGTGCCTGTGCCTGGGTCTTCAGCAGCCCTTCTGAGCCCTGGGCCACGCCGGCCTCGTGCCTCTATAGATCTCTGATTCCTTTTGGCACCGCCTCTTGTTCTGCCTGCACTCTGACCTCACTCCCAAGCCACTATTCCCGGGGTCAACACAAGGAAGACTTTGAGGGCTCGCCAAAAAAGTTCCTCTGGATGGCAGTGTTGCACCGCAAATACCCATCTGCCCTTCCCCCAAGTTCACTCCCTCCACCCTTTGTGGCACAAAAAACGCCAACCACTGCCCAACCTGGCTCGACCTTGGTAGATCAGGTTCCCGGCCACTCTGGGCCTGTTTTTTCCCACCTGCATTGCCCTAGTCTTGTGAAGCCTGGCCTCTGCAGGATCTTCTGGCCCTGTTTCTGTGACAGAGGGAAGAGCGCCCCTTCAACGCC
Source organism: Carlito syrichta (assembly GCF_000164805.1). Taxonomy (NCBI): domain Eukaryota; kingdom Metazoa; phylum Chordata; class Mammalia; order Primates; family Tarsiidae; genus Carlito; species Carlito syrichta. Next base: position 39,336 of record NW_007021463.1, read on the forward strand.
TTAGGGAAGGCCCTGACCTCATGGAATTTCTATCTATTCTTGGGCATGGGAGGTTGCTTGAGCCCCTGGAAAACCCATGGACACAAGGAACAGGGTGGGATGCAGCCCCCTCATTACTGAACCACCACCAGAAAATATTTTGATTTGAGCCACTTCGCGTGCCACTATGAGGCCAGCCTGACCACCAAGTAAAAGATGACCAACCTCCCCAGTGACAGGAAGAGAGTAAAAGAATTGCAATGCCAGAACATCCCGATTGAGCACCAGACCCTACTGCAACCAATGAGACTTCAGGTCTAGAGAGGTCAGACAGGTGGGGGAGCCTCGGGACACAGCCAAAACACCATCCTCTTAGCACCTAGCCTGCATCAATCTCTGGGTAACTCACACAACAAGACATGTGGGAAAAGACATCAAGGTGTACGTGCTTCTGATGATTCATGTGTGTCATCAGCTAGTGAAGACAGGCAACACCCAAGTGTTGAAATCTTAGTCCCAATAAATGGTGTCCAATCAGAGGTGAACACTTTCTTCCTGTTACTGGGTTGGGGTACATTAGAAGTGCGAGCCCTCCCAACACCTGTGGAAAGGACGCATGCCCCAGGAATCCAGCTCCCAGGATCATAGAGTCAATAGAAGGAACATATAGAATTCCAGTTGCTGCCTTCTAAGCTGAATCCCAACTCTGACCCCCACGTACTTCCGTTTAGAATTCCCCATGAAAAAGTGTTATTTTTTCTGTCTCCAAATTGTCCTTCTGTCCCTCTCTTCTGTGTATCTATCTCTCTCTGCTTTAATTGCTTTTATTTTCAAAACCCCATGACAATATATTGCTGCAAAATAACCACAGATGCAAGTGTAAGGGAGCTACAAGCCCCATTCATCCCTCCCCACTCCTTCCCCGCTTGCTTTCACTGCAGACATCTGCTTTCTCAAGGTTACATGACCACCAGCACCAGTTTGCTTCCTCAAGGCCACATCTAGAGACTGCGTGACCACCAGCACCTGCTTCCTCAGGACTATGTGTGCTACGTGACCACCAGAGCCCAGGTAGGGGGTATAAAAGGGACAAGCCAAAAGAACAAGCTGCTGGTTCTTCTTTAGGACTAGCTTTTCTTTCCTTTCCCTCTAATAAATTTTCTTTAACCACTCAGTTGTCTTCTTTTTCTCCACTCTTCCTTTACAGCAAGTGAACGTGATAGAAATGGTTCAAGTTGGCTGAGAGGCATTGAGTACTATGGAAAGAGCTCGAGGCACATGCCACCAGCTCTCTGGAGACTACCAGGAATCTCATTACCCCCTTCTTGATTACTGAAGCCAAGGTTAGTCCAGTCATGAGGTGATGGTTTTCTATGCATCCTCAGGAGGCCAGCCGACACGACACAGCAAAAGTTGTTGAGGCAGAAGGTGAATGTGTGTTTGCATGGCATCCTGTGTACACCCGGGCATAGAGAGGAACAAGTAGACACGTAAACATCTGCATGAATTCAGCTGAAACAGAAAAGCATCTGCTCTTCAACAACGTGGTCTTTTCACCCTGATGAATACACCCTTCTTCCAAGGAGTCAGGTCTCAGAGGCCAACCACATCACTGTTCTTGCTCAATGTCCTCTCATCCTGAAGAAGCAAAGACATCCCAATGTCACCTCCAGTGGCTCCTCTGGTTGCCTTCCCACTCTAGAATTCTACAAATGAGGTCTGAGTGACACTGTTTGAGACACACACTGCTACTCCCTTAAGAGATCAGCTCCAGACATTCCCGCAGATAAAAGAAAAATCAGAAATGGCCCAATTCCTGATCCACGAGACTGCTTCCTTCAACAGAATACGTCCTGCATGCTTCATACTGGCATGCCAAGTTGGACCTGGTCAGGTGACTCCTGCTGAGCTCAGTTCAGGAGCACAAGAGGCAGGTTGAAGTGCAGTGGTAGGCACCGCTACCAAGTACAATTGGCTCTGTGGTCTGTGCATGCCCCAGCATTCCTTCCTGGCTTTTGCTTCTGGATGCTCTTGACTTCCCAAGCTTTGGGCCAACTTGAAAGACCATCTTCCCTCGCTGTAGAAACCCAGGAAATGCCCCTTTTACAGTGGATGCTGCCACAAACATGTGTCTACTACTGATCCCAGACCAAGGCCTACATACCCCCAAAGTTCCAGCATGGGCCTTAGAAGGACTGAAGCAGAAATGAGCACCAGGGAGAATGGCCTTGCTCTAAGCCAAGCCTCATCATGGAGGCCAAGGACACAACCAACCAGAGTCACAGGGGAGCAGCAGATCTCAAGCTGGCTGGGCCTGGGGTCATATGTCTCTTGCCCAGGGCGGTCTGGGTACGGACCACGCAAGGACCAGCCTACCCATCTTGTTCTCCAGTCCGGAGTAACACGCCAGCACCAGACAGCATGGTGGCAGAACTGCAGGGCTGAGAGAGGTCCTTCTCAGCGATGCACTGTGGCCCGGGGAAACCTACCAGGGCATAGGACTCAACTAGGCTAGTGCGCCCCTAGCTCTCAAGGGAATGGGCACTCAGTCAAACGCCCACAGCCCGGAGCCTGGGATCCTTGGCCGAGGCCTCCGCTAAACCCTGCCCAGACATGGCGGCCGCCAGCCTCCGCAGTCTCCACTTCCTGGAAAGGACCCGCCCGGCATCCTGGCTGTCCATCTTGTCCTGCGCCTGGGTCTGGAGCTTCCATGGCCCTAACGGGACCTGGGCCATACTGGCCTAGTAACTTCAGAGAGCTATGATTCCTGGGAACACCATCTCTTGTCCCCCATGCACACCGACCTCACTCCCAAGCCACTCTTACAGAGGCCACCACTGGGTAGACTTTGCGGGATGGCCAAACAAGTTCCTCTGGATGGCAGTGTTGCATCACAAATGCTCGCCTGCCCCCGCCCCCACCACAAGTCCATTCCCTCCGCCCTTTGTGAAGCAAAAAAAAAAAAACCTGCCGAAACCACGCCAAACCATTGCCTTTGGGCCACACTGAGTCCATACTCTTCCACCTGCAGTGCCTTGCTCCTTAGAGCCTGGCATCTCCAAGGTCCCCCGGCCTTGCCTTTGTGACCAAGAGGGATGAGCACCCCTTCAATGCCCTAGACAAGGCGTGACCCTACTGCATTTCCATCCACTTCTTGGGCACTATGGGTTTCTTGAGCAACCAGAAAATCCACAAAGCCTGGGCACACGGTGGGATGCGCCTTCCCCGCCCCATTACCAGCTTATCACAGGGAAACATTCTGACTTGGGCTCCTTCACATGCCACTGTGAGGTCCATTTGACCACCAGGTCAGGGGAGACCAGCATCACACGGGACCCAGGAGGGGAATGAATGTCTTGCCACGCTGGGACACTGGGATTGAGCACCTATCTCTTCTCCCACAGCAGCCAGTGGGACTTTAGGCCGGGGGAGGTCAGACAGGTGGGGAGCCAGCCACCCGGGATGGCCAAGACGCCTGTCCTCTTAGCATCCATCCTGCCTCAGTGTCTGTACAGTTCCCATCACAAGACTAGCAAAAGAAAAGAAACAGAAGTTCATGTGCCTCTGATGACTTGTGTGTGCCATCGGGTATCAAAAGACAGGCAACACCCGAGTGGTGGAACTTTCCTCCCTGAAGCGTGGTGCCCGATCTGTGGTGGACACATTCTCTCTGTCAGAGGGTTGAGGTACAATCAAAGTGGGAGGCCTCTTGACACCTGCAGAAAGGACACACACCCCGGCATCAGAATTCCCAGCATGACACCGAGTCAACAGTAGGAACACACTGCATCCCAGCTTCTTCTTTTCCAGGCTCTTTCTGACCCTTACCCCCACAGACATCTGTTTCCAACTTCCCACGAGAAAGCGTTCCCTTCTTTGTTTCCCTCCTCAGATCATCCTTTTGTTCCCCTACTGGTCTGTGTCTGTCTCTCCACGTGTGTTTGGCTTAATTTCTTTGATCTCCAAGATCCTATGACCATATATTCATCCCAAGAGATGACTGATAGATGCCATAGATATGTTTTTTTTTTAAGATGTGGGGTACAATTCAGGGTTAGGTATACAAATGTTCATTATGCAGGTACCTTTGTTGATGCAGTGTGCCCCTCCTTCCCTCCCCTGGCAGTTTCCTTCAACTGCAATCCCACCACCCCCCACCCTGGCAGTTTCACACTACTGCCAATCCCTTTCCTATAGTATTATGATAATTGTTCAAGGTCCACTTATAAGTGAGAACACATGGTACTCTGTTCTTTGCTTTTGTGATAGATCAGAGTATGATAGACTCTAAATCCATCCAAGTTGCTACGAAGTCCATATGTTTGTCCTTCTTTATGGCTGCATAATGCATAATATTCCATTGTGTATATGTACATTTTTAAAAATCCAGTCCAGCTAAAAATGGGCAACACGGTTGGTTCCATGTTTTTGCTATTGTTAGTAGAGCTGCAACAAACATGTGTGTGCAAGTATCCTTTTGGTAGAATGACTTGAGTTCCTCAGGGTATATTCCCAATACAAGGATTGCTGGGTCATATGGAAGGCCAATTTCTATTTCTTTCAGAAATCGCCACACTGTCTTCCAAAGAGGCTGCACTAGTTTGCATTCCCACCAGCAGTATAGAAGCGTTCCTTTTTCTCCGCACCCCCACCAGCATCTGTTGTTGTTTAATGCTAATCATTCTTACTGTTCCCATAGATATGTTACATATGGTTTGAGTACAATGAGAGGCAGTGGGTGCAAAGGAAAGACCCCGAGGCACAGGCCACCAGCTCTCTGGCAAACACCGGAACCACCAAAAATCCCTCCTTTGTTCCCAAAACCACAGATGGGCCAGTGTCGTGGGGATGGTCTTCTACTCATCCTTGGAAGGTCGGCCCACACACCGCACACAAAGACTGTAGAGGTGGAAGGTGAATGCGTGTTTGCATGGCATCCTGTGTAGAGAGGTGCACTCTGAGACATGTAGACATCTCTGTGGATTCAGGTGGAATGAGGGAGCATCTATCCGTCAGGAACGTGGCTGACTTTTCACTCTGATGAAAACACCCTACTCCCAAGGAGTCAGGATCAGAAGCCGACCACCTCACCATTCTTCCTCGATATCTTCTCACCCAGAAAAGCAAAGACATTCCACTGTTACCTCCAGTGGCTCCTCTAGTTGCCATCCCACGCCTGAATTCTGCAAATGGGGAGTGAGTGAGCGACACCAACTCCAGACACTCCCACAAGGGCAAGAACAAACAGGAAAATGGCCCCATTCCTGATCTGGAAGACTGTTTCCTTCAAAAGGACATATTCTGTGTGTTTCCTACTGGCACACTAAGTTCGGCCTGGCCTGGTTCCCTCTGCTTGGCTTGCTTCAGGAAAAGAGAAGGCAGGTTGAGTCGCAGTGGCAGGCATCACTACCCAGAGCCATTGGCCATGTGGCCCCTGCATGCCCCACCAGTTCTTCGGAGCGCATAGTAGGCACTCTTCAGGCCAAGCCCTGTGGATCTTTGCTTCTGTATGCTCTTGGCTTACCAACTTTTGGGCCAACATGAAAGACCCTCTTCCCACCCAGTAGGAACCCAGGAAATGTCCCTTTGTCAAAGGATGCCACCACAGGCATTTGTCTACCACTGATCCCAGAGCCAAGACCTATATACCCCCAAAGCATCAATAGGGGCCCTGGAAGGACCCAATGCACAAATGAGCACCAGGGAGAAAAGCCTTGTTCTGAGAGTCCAGACCTATCATGGACACAACCAACCAGAGTCGCAGGAGGGCAGCAGTTGGTCTCAAGTTGACTGGGCCAGGGGTCACAGGTGTCTCCCCAAGGGCACTCTGAGGGCTGACCACACAGGGACTAGACCACCCATCTTGATCCCTGGGCAGGAGGAACATGCTAGCGCCAGCCATCATTGCAGTGGAACTGCAGGGCTGACACAGGTCCTTCTCAGCGATGCACTGTGGCTCTGGAGAAATCTCCCGGGGCCTGGGACACCCCTAGGCCGCCGCACCCGTGGCTTTCAAAAGAACTAGCACCGAGCCAAAAGCCCACAACCCAGAGCCGGAACTCCTCAGCAGAAGCCTCTGCTAGTTCCCACATAAATATGGCGGCCGCCAGTCTCCCGAGCCTCCGCTTCCTGGAAAGGATCCACTGGGTGTTCTGTTCATCTTGTCCTGCGCCTGGGCCTGTGTTTCTGAAGCCATAATGGGCCCTGGGCCACGCCAGCCTCATGCCTCCAGAGGGCTCCTATTCCCGGCTGCACTGTCTCTTGGCCCCCTATACTCCAACCTTACTCCCAAGCAACTCTTTCTGGGGCTGGGAAGACATTGTGTAATCGACAAACAAGTTCCTCTTGATGGCAGTGTTGCACTGTAAACGCCACCTGCCCGCCACCGCCCTGCCCCGCCCCCACGTTCAAACCTGCCAGATCGGGGCTCTGGGTCACTCTGGACTCATTCATTCCGTCTGCGGTGCCTTGGTCCTGCAGAATCTGGTCTTTACAAGGTCCCCTGGCCTTGATTTCCTAACCCAAGAGGGATGAGTGTCCCCCTTCAACGCCCTAGACAAGGCCCTGACCCTACCGCATTTCCGTCTACTTGTTGGGCACTGCGAGTTTTTTGAGCCCCCGGAAAATCCACGTAGCTTAGGCACACAGTGAGATGCATGCTCCTCATCCGATTACAGGTTTATTGCCAGGAAACTTCTGACCTGGGCCCCTTCACATGCCACCCTGAGGTTCCTTTGAACACCAGGTCGGGGAGATCAGCGTCCCATGGGCACCAGGAGGGGAGTGAAATCTTGTCATGCTGGGACACTGGGACCAAGCACCTAACTCTTCTCCTCTGGCAGCCAGTGGGACTTTAGGGTCAGAGAGTCAGACAGGTGGGGAGCCTCCTGGGACAGACAAGACTCCTGTCCTCCTAGCATCCGTCCTGCGTCAGTCTCTGAACAGCTTCCATCAGGAGACCAGAAAAGGAAAAGACATGGAAGAGCACATGCCTCTAACGACTTGTGTGCGCCATTGGGTAGCAAAAGACAGGCAACACCCAAGTGTCAGAACCTTTCTCCCCGAAGAGTGGTGCCCGATTTGTGGTGGATGCCCTCTCCCTATCACAGAGTTAGGGTCCAAAAAAAGCGGGAGGACTCTTGACATCTGCAGAAAGGATGTGTTCCCCAGAATGCCAGCTCCCAGGATCACACCCAGTCAACAGTAAGAACACACTGCATCCCAGCGTCTACCTATCCAGGCTTTCTCCGGCCCTTACCCCCATGAACATCTGTTTCCCAATCCCCTTGGAAAGTGTTTTCTTCTTTGTCTCCCACCTCAGGTCATCCTTCTGTTCCCTTACTGGTCTGTCTATCTCTCCGTGCGTGTTTAGCTCAATTTCGTTGCTCTTGGATTGCCTGAGCCCGTGGGTTCGAGACCTGCCTGGGCAACTTGGCGAGACCTCATCTCTACAATAAATCAAAAATTAGCCAGTCATGGTAGCGCGCACCTGTAGTTCCTGCTACTTGGAAGGCTGAGTCGGAAGGATGGTCGGAGCCCAGCAGGTCGAGGCTGCAGTGGCCGGAAGCGGCCACTGCACTCCGGTCTGGGTGACAGAGTGAGACTCCAACTCAAAAAAAAAAAAAAAAAAA